>NW_023276807.1:212373755-212673755 GCF_003668045.3 Cricetulus griseus | reverse complement strand
TTTCTTTGGGGAAATAAAGTTCAAAATAAAGGAAATCTTTTAAATAGACAGTAGTGGCTGCCAACACTACAAAGACTTAATTGCAGTGCATACTTTTAAAGTACTAATATAAGCATTTGAATTCAAATTCTCTTAGGCTTTAAATTATATTTAAAATAATTTAGTTTTATGGGAAATTTTATTACATCATGATTGATAAAACATGGAGTTATTAGGATTTCTGATAGTTTTGTTCACATACACTCTAGAATTTAGAAAGTTTGAGCACTGGATCATGGTGAACATGTAAATAATGAGGGGGAAAAGGAGGTTTCTAGGTAGAAACTCTCCTGATTAAAGAAATTGCTGAGAAGAATCTTCAATAAAGATGGGGAAACGGTAAACAGACAAATGAAGAGGGACGTGGGAAGTGGTACCCAGGCAGCCAGGGGAGGAGCTCTTTCAAAGGGCAGAGTGGACAACAGCACTGAGTACTTCTTGGTGAGATCAGAAGTTGAATAAGAAATACACACATCAACCAGTTTGATTATCCAGGAATTTCAGCCCTCTTGAGAGCAAAAGGAATGGAGCAGAAGCCAAACCTTGGTGATTAGAATCTTAATCTAGGCACTGACATTCATTACAACCTGTACTTCCTTGTCTTTCGGCTAAAGTCAAGTTGAAAATATATAATTTCTAGTATGTTCCTTCCTAATTCCCCTAATGTGGGGATGGACAATATGTGTACTTATATAACCGTCCTGGGAAGGCTTTTATTCTTAACATACCATTAAGAATCAAGATTATGAGATAATGTGCAGGAACATGAGATTTGTAGGCAAGGCTCAGTATTTTATGACATTCTAATAAGTCAATTCTCAGATCTTAAAGCATAATAGGACTTGTCTTTTGTGATACAAAATTTAAACTGCCTACAGGAGGAATGCTGAAAAATTAGCTTAGACTCTGAACATTTAATTCTGTGTGCTCCTCCATTTTGAACTGGGAGCCACGCTCTAGACAGTGATGCTGAGACTTACAATTACAGCCTGAGTAGAGGGTGCTTCTCATCCCTCCTTTTCCTTGACTCTAGAAGACCAGAAATAATGTGGGGACTCTATCTGCAACCCTGTTGGGAATTTTTACACATAGCCTGGAATAAAGAAACAAAGGATTTTTATGGAAATAAAAATAGGGTTAGCAATTTCTGTTTTCTCCCCACAGGCTGTTGTCTGCTGTGCTAAGAGTCTCAGAAGTTGAATCTCGAGCAATAAGAGCAGATCTCACTCACCTACTAAGCCCTCAAATGGGCAAAGATATTGTTTGGTTTCTAAAACGCTGGGCCAAGACTTATCTCCTGGTAGATGAAAAACTGTATGATCAGGTGAGAATGTAAAACCAGTAACTCTTTGAGTTTATGATGATGGCAAGTTTAGAGGTAAGAAGATTTTTGTTTGTTTGTTTGTTTCAGTTATGAAAATGGAACTGTTAGGGTTTGGTGGGGAGGCCGGTGGATCTCTGAGTTCTCCGACAGCCAGGGCTACACAGAGAAACCCTGACTTGAAAAAATTTAAAAAGAAAGAAAGTAGACAGAGCTGTTTAAGTGCCAGGAAGGACTTGGGACTGGAGTGCTGTTGTCTTTTCTTAGAGTGTTGATTTGTTTCCATTGATTTTAGCCAGTATTAAGATACATTACCATAAGCCCGGTGGTGGCGCACACCTTTAATCCTAGCACTCGGGAGGCAGAGGCAGGGGCATATCTGAGTTCGAGGCCAGCCTGGTCTACAAAGCTACGAAGAGAAACCCTGTCGGGGGAGGGGGGGTGATGATATATTCCCATTAGATTAATACACGTTTTTATATTGTCTGAGATCTGTGTGTCAGTATTTAAGTGTCAGTTTGTGAATAATTACTATGAAACTCAAACTGACAGAAAATTAGTTGGAAAACATGATGGGTTGGGGATTATCTTTTGGATTTGAAAAACGATAAAAGTAATGTGAAGTGAGCACCTCCTCAGGCTTTGCTAGTTTCATTGTTGATTTTCTGTAGATTGCTTTTTAGCTGATCTTTCTGACCTTAGAAAATGTATCTCTTCTCTTAAGATAAGTTTGCCATTGAGCACAGCCTTTGGAGCAGATACAGAGGGTTCCCAGTGGATTATCGGCTACCTCTTACAGAAAGTCATCAGCAATCTGTCAGTCTGGAGTAGTGAGCAAGACCTTGCAAATGACACTGTACAGCTCCTTGTCACATTGGTCGAAAGAAGAGAAAGGTAAGGAGGTGGGGGGAGCACAGATTTCAGTTTGCTCTTTAGTGACTGACAAATGGTTACAATATCTAAGCCCAGTTAGAACATATGTTTTTAGAGTACAATGTTATTATAGATGCAAATCCAACTTCCCTGTGTAATGATGGAGAATTCACTGGCTGTTGGCATCAGAGAACCTGTTTTAAAAACATTTTGAGGAGCTTGAGGGATGGCTCAGAGATAAAGAGCACTGGCTGCTCTTCTAGAGGACCCTAATTTGATTCCAGCATACAAGTGGTAGCTCACAACTGTATGTGACTCTGATTCCAAAGATGCCCTTGTCTGGCCTGTTTGGGTACCAGATACACATGCAGGCAAAACATTCATAAACATAAAATAACAATCTTTTAAAAACCTACTTTCATGTACAAATGTTCCCATTTGATATTTTTCAATCCAGTCCTGTCCACCACCATCACACCACCGTCCGGTCCCCCTGCCCCCCAGACAGGGTTTCTTTGTATAGCTCTAGCTGTCCTGGACCAGGCTGGCCTCAACTCAGATCAGCCTAATTCTGCCTTCAAAGTGCTGGGATTAAAGGCATGTGCCACCACCTCCTGGCTCAGTGATTCCCATTTATTGGGAATCAATATATGTTTAAACTGATGTTGCAAAGTTAAACTTTTGGTACTTTCTATAGGAAATTGTATTTATCTTACTTCATAGGAATATTATTGCTGATAATGCTACTGGCTTTGAGTGTTGCACATAAAGGATCTCACTTGAGCGTGAGATTCAGAGCTGCACCTGTTGCCTTGTTATACCCAGAGAATCTGATTCCACCTCTTCCAAATAGAGAGGGCAGCAATAGACTAAGGAACAAGCCCAGTTTCCTGAAAGAGTGATTTATTAGAGTTAACTACAGGAGTGGGGGTGAGGGATAATTGCAGGTCAGTTGCATCATCAAAAAGCAAAAGCACACTCTCCCAATGGGTGATTCTCGTGAAAGCTCACTTCTAGAGCCCCTTGCACAGTTGGGGGCACCAGAGTACCGAAGAGTCTGCTTAGCAAGCAATTGATCACCACACATAGAACCTAAGAAGTGGGCTTTCTTAATCTTAGAAGTTTCCTGAACTTCCTCCTTCACCAGGAAATGGCTATACAACCATTATCACTTTACAGTCAGAAAATTGATGATGAAAAGAAATTAAGTAAAAATTCCATTTTCTTGAGCAATTAAAGACCAATGTAGCTCCAGAATCCATGTGAACTTATGATGCTGTTCTTTAAGAATTACATTCATGGCTGGGCAGTGGTGGTGCCCACCTTTAATCCCAACACTCAGGAGGCAGAGCCAGGCAGAACTCTTGAGTTCAAGGCCTTCCTGGTCTACAGAGTGAGTTCCAGGACAGCCAGAACTACACAGAAAAACTCTGTTTCCAAAAAAAAAAAAAAAAAAAAAAAAAAAATCAGGGGCTGGAGAGATGGCTCAGCAGTTAAGAGCTCCCAATGTCTCCCAGAGGACACAGGTTTGGCTCCCAGCACCCACATTGGGTGGCTCACAGCTGTCTGTAACTCCCATCCAGAGAACCCAGTGTCATCTTCTGGCCACTACAGGCACCTGTACAAGTGTCACATACGGACACACATATCCACACACAAATAAAACATTTTTGGGAATTCCATCCAGTCATACCATATTCTCAGTACTCAGGAGGCTGAGGCAGAAAGATTGCAATAATGTGGCTAACCTGAGTAATACAGCAAAGTCTTGCCTTAGCAGATTTTAAAATTAAATGCCACACCACCACTTTTTAATGTGTGTATTGCCTGCGTGAGTTCTTGTGCACCACATATCTACAAATGCCTCGAGAGACCGTCAGATACCCAGAAACTAGAGCTACAAGTGGCTGTGAACCACCATGTGAGTGCTGCGACTGAGCCCAGGTCCTTTGCAATAGTCACTCTTAACTATTGAGCCAGTACTCCAGCCCTGTCGAGTCTTTATTTTCTTAGTAGATACATATGTGTGAACAAGATACAACTTACATTTTATTATTTCTACCTGTAGGGCAAACTTAGTTATTCAATGTGAAAACTGGTGGAACCTGGCGAAGCAGTTTGCAAGCCGAAGCCCACCTCTTAATTTCTTGTCGAGTCCAGTGCAGAGGACACTGATGAAGGCTCTGGTCTTAGGAGGTTTTGCACATATGGACACAGAAACCAAGCAGCAGTATTGGACGGAGGTAAAAGTCCCTTCTCTTTTGATTCTTCTGTCATCCTACAGATGTTAAAAAACAGTCTGGAGACATAAACACCTCAGCAATAACTTGCCTTGTGGTCTTCCTCCTCATCGGCCATTTGAAGCTTATTATTGCTTGATTAATACTGTCTCAGGGCTCAATCAGCCATGCTTGTTGGACACATTGAGTATTACTAGTGTTTTCTATGCTTCAGGTACATTTTTCCCAACCCAGATAGATGAAAGCATGAATTGGTGTATCTTTATCAGAACGTGAAAAGCATGGTGGGTATGTATCCCAGAGATAAGAGTCCTTGCTTTAACATGCCAAGGCCTTGGATTATCAGCCTGTCCCCCCAGATTGAAAGAAACTGTGACATGAAGAACCATAAAGCATCCGTTGCTTTGAAAAGGAGATACAAATTACAGTATGTTTGTTTCCTGACACTTCTCTTACCACGATGGCCTAAGAGGCAGATTTTCACTCTCTTGCATGTAGGAGGCTGCCTAAGTGTCCAAGGAAGGTGTTGATCGTGTTCTTTCTGAGGTCTGTGGTTTCTGGTAGTTAGGGACAACCTGTGGCACTCCTTTTGGTGACAGGTTCTCTGTTTACTCTGCATCCCAATTTTCTCAATCTATAAGACACCATATTGGAGTAGGGGCACACTCTCCAGTATGGCTGAATCCTAACTTACTGCATCTCAGTTTGTTTAAATGAGGTCACTTTCCGAGGTTCTAATTCAACCCATAGTGTGAGCACATTCTGTAATCTTGAATCAGGTGTGTATGTGGATATGTAGAAATCTGGCTTCTGGTCCTTTCTACAGTGTTCTCTCCCAGGTTCTCCCCCACCCTTTGGGTTTTCAACACACTGTATAGCTCTGGATGTCCTGGAACTTACTCTGTAGACCAGGCTGCCCATCTGGCCTCAAACTCTCCCAAGCGCTGGGATAAAAGGCATGTGTCGCCACGCCTAGCCTATAATGTTCTTAAAATCTGTGAAGGTAAGGTGACTATGGTAAAACAGGCTGACATTTAATTATTCTCCTCTTGGTTCATCAAAATGGTTTGGTAGTTAAGAACACATACTATTCCTGAGGACACAATTTTGGCTCCCAGCATCTACTTTGGGTGACTCACAGCTTCCTAAAATTCCAGGTCTAGGAGACCTGATGCCTCTGGTCCTGTGATCACCTGCGTGCATATGTACATATCTACCACATACAAGTGTACACAAATAGCCAGAGGCTCACCAGAGTCATCTTCCTCAGTTGCTCTCACAGTTGGAGGTAGTCTCTCACTGTATCTGAAACTGATTTCAGCTAGAGTCTCTGAACAGCAAACTCCAGGGATCCTCTTGACTCCCCAGCACTGGGGTTATAGGCAATCAGCTTATACATGAGTGCTGGGGTATGAACTTAGGACCTTATACTTTATGGGGTGACTTGCTTACTTTTCTTTTCCGTTGCTGTGAAAACACCATGACCAAGGCAACTTATGAAAGAAAGCATTCATTTGCGGGGTCTCCTTACAGTTCCAGAGGATGACCATCATGGCGAGGAGCATGATGGCAGGCAGGCATGGCACTGGAGCAATAGTTACATGTTGAGACAACCACCATGAGGCAGGGAAAGGCAAACTAGGAATGGTGTAGGATGACACACCTCCTCCAACAAGGCTACACCTTCTAATCCTTACCAGTTACACCAACTAGGAAGCAAGCATTCAAATATATGAGCCTATGGGGGTCATTCTTACTCACTCTACCATATGTGGTAAGTGCCTTGCCAACTAAGCCATTTCTTCAGCCCTATAAACATTCAGAGCATGAATGATTAACTGAAGTTGTATTTTATACCAAGAATTGTAAGGAAAGGGAAGAAGAGGGGGGACAAACCAAAACAGATAAGGACCTGCTATTTTAACTGTATTATAAAATTGGCAAACTGGCTCACAGATTAAACATGGCTATAGATAAACCACTGGGTTATTGCTCAGTGATTATATGGCTCCACTGAAATGCCGTGTATAGAGTACTTAATTTTCTGGCCTTTGGAGAAAGCTTGTTGATTCTCTGATGAGGAGTTCTGATTCCCCCCCCCCCCCCCCCGTCTTTATAATTTTTTGGCCAATCACCTGGAAAAATGTAGAGAGAAGTGGCAGAATTCAAAGAATTCAAAGAAACTAAGTGTGGTATGTGGGCACGCAAACACATACACCCCTATAATCTCATTCTTTCTGAGGCAGCAGCAAGAGGATTGCAACACTTTGAGGCCAACCTGGGTTACACAGTGAGACTATTAGAAAACAAATAGGGCCTGGAGAAATGGCTAAGTGGATACAGCACTTGTCCCACAAATAGAAGGACCAGAGTTCAGACATAAAAAGGTGGGTGTGCATGAAGGCTCACCAAAAATCCCAGCACTTGTAAGAAAGAATATCCCTGGGACAAACCAGATTCGTAGATTGGCCAAATTAGCAAGCTGTGGATTCGTGAGATTCCTTGCCTCAATAAATTGGATACCCAGTGTCAGCACACACATGCAATAAAAACTAGAAATTATAAGAGAATAAAAGTGTTTTAAAAACAAATTTTTTTAAAAATGGGATTAAATAACTGTTCTGTGACTTGGCTGTCATTTTTTTTTATATATGGCACAAGGTATGAAGATTGTCAAAATGGACAATATACCTCATACCTAGGAGCCAGAGGCAAGAGTGCTGAGAAATTGACTCCAGCCTGGGCTACCTGGCAAGACCTGTTTCAAAGACTTGGGGGAGTAGGGAACTTAAAGTGGTTCAAATAGTCCTTGTCTTGTGTGCTCATTCTGTCCAATAAAAAATATTTTGAGAGCCAGGTAAAGTAGTACACACCTTTAATCCCAGCACTTGGGAGGCAGAGGCAGGCGGATCTCTGTGAGTTTGAGGCCAACCTGGTCTACAGAGCTAGTTCCAGGACAGCCAAGCTGAACAGAGAAACCCTCTCTCAACCGCCCCTCACAAAATAATTGGGGGTGGGGGAGAGGGATGTTCATCCAGGTTGAGGATTGTGTGTGAGTTAGGAAGGTCATGCTGTGGTGTGCCTCCACAGGTCCTTCAGCCTCTTCAGCAGCGCTTCCTGAGAGTGATAAACCAAGAGAACTTCCAGCAGATGTGTCAGCAGGAGGATGTTAAGCAGGAGATCACTGCCACGCTCGAGGCCTTGTGTGGCATTGCTGAGGCCACCCAGGTCGACAATGTAGCCATTCTTTTTAATTTTTTAATGGACTTCCTTAACAATTGCATTGGGTTAATGGAAGTATACAAAAATACTCCAGAAACTGTCAATCTCATTATAGAAGTTTTTGTTGAAGTTGCACATAAACAGATATGCTATCTTGGAGAGGTAAGTACTTTCTAGTTTTATTCCTTCAGGATTACAAGTCTCTGCAGCAATGATACTCCCCATTCTTTGCTTGACATTTAATGCATACTTGTATTTCTCCAAAATAGGAAGTCATGTGGAATGAATATAAGTTCTTACTCCAAAATTTTGTTAGAAAGGGGCTAATATTTTAAATATAGCTGTGCTCTTACCTTAAGTATACTTTTATTACTGGTCTTTGGTTGTTTCCTTGTTGCTTTCTTGGAGTTTTTTGTTTTGTTTTGAGATAGGGTCTCCCTATGTAGTTAAGGCTGGCCTCAAACTCTTAAGAGCTGCATCCTCCTTTGCCTCTCAGGGGCTCAGAATAAAGGCATATGCTATCACATCCAGTTCTTTTTATTATTGTTAATGCACTGTGTGTGTGTGTGTGTGTGTGTGTGTGTGTGTGTGTGTGTGTGTGTGTGTGTGTGTGTGTGTCTGAAGTCAAGGGTTGGTATCTTCCTGTATTTCCCTCCATCTTATTTTCTGAGACAAGGACTCACTTACCCTACAGCTGTCCAAGCCAAGCTTACCAGCAAGCCCTCTTGTCTCCTCCCTCTGATCTAGAATCCCCAGCATGCACCACTGGGGATCTGCACTCAAGTGGCCATGCTTGTTTGGCAAGTACTTTGCCAAGTCTCAACCCTTCGTCATTGTTAATATAGAGCTACTATTGTAATTTAGATTTTAAACTTGAGCTTATCTACTAGATCATACCAAGTAATGTCACTCCTCATATTTTCTTACAGTCCAAAGCTATGCATTTATATGAAGCCTGCCTTACTTTGTTGCAAGTATATTCTAAGAATAATCTAGGGCGGCAAAGGATAGATGTTACAGCGGAAGAAGAGCAGTACCAGGACCTGCTTCTCATTATGGAGCTTCTCACTAACCTTCTCTCCAAGGAGTTCATAGACTTCAGTGACACAGGTAGTCTCTTGCAGTGTTGTTGTTACTGTCTCTGTTAAAGCTACAGGTTATTTTCTCAAAGTAAAACTGCATGGGAAAGTTCAGTTTACAAAACAAATGGAAGAAAATCCGTTTGGTTGAAATGAAGGTAGAGATGAAGACTTTTCTCTTGTCTACTTTTCAATATGAATATGAACTTTTACTTATTCAGTTTTTTTTTCCTGTATAAAAAGTCAGTTTATTCTACAACTATCACAGAGATGCTTTGTATCTAAAAGAGAAATGACTTCTGCCTCCTTTTCTCCCCAGTTATGCAGTTCTTAGTAAATGCCAACTGCTGCTTTTCTCACAGTGCCATGCAGCAGGTGCCATTGCTACTCTCACTTTTGAGGTGACAGCATAGAGTCGTTAGGTCACTCACCCACATGCATGTAGCTAGTAAGTTTGAATTCACATTCAAATCCTTGTATGTGTCTGTAGACCCTAGTCTCTTTAGAACAGTGGTTCTCAACCTGTGGACCCCTGCAGCAGATATCCTGTATATCAAATAGTTACGCTTTGTAGCAGTAGCAGGATTACAGTTATGAAGTAGCAATGAAATAGTTTATGGTTGGGGGTCACCACATCATGAGGAACTTTATTAAGGAGTTAAAGCATTGGGGATGTTGTGAACCTCTGCTTTAGAGGGCTATTTCATTGGCTCTTCCATGTCCTCTGAGGTGATTGCCCATCAAACCCAGCACTTCATGCATGGATGCAGCACAGGAAATCCCACTGAGGTGAGAAGTACTGGATTCCAGACTTGACAGGCTGTATAACATGGTTCTCTAATAGCATAAAAGGGGTAGAGAAAGCTAGTCTGCCTTGCAGCTATCAGTCAATATGGTAATAAAGACCTTTCAGAACATTTGTGTCTTGCCTAGCACTGTGCTTGGTAATCAGTGGATTAAAGAAAGAAGGGGGGAAAAACTACTTAAAGACAAGAGCTTGGTCAGTCAGCAAAATTCATTCATTTGTGCAGTTTGTCTCTACTTCCCTCAGAAGCTGTTGCTGAACTTCCTTGTTTGTTCTGCAAGTGTGTTCTCAGAGTAATAGGCAGGAAGGAGTACAGCTGCTTCAGAAACTAGAGAGTGAAGGGCTGTTTCCGACAAATGGCTGTAATGCTTACTCTTGCCTTCAATGCAAATTCTCCATGTGTTTGAATGTCTCTCCCCTCACGAGTTAGCTTTATCTTCCTGCCAACTTTACCGTTAAACTTGATATAATAAGTGGGTTGTTTTATAAGCGAAAACATCATTTTGTAGCGTTTGCCTTAGGCTGTACAGGGATTTGTAGTCAGAGACATTTTTTGATTTCTTGAAGGTTCTCTAACCTGTTACTGTAGCAGCCCACATTACTCACTGTGTTCAGTCCTTGAGATTGTTCTTGCTCTGTTGACGTTGTTGGTTCATTTTTCTTGTTCACTGTCTGCCTTATTAGTTTCACAGTTCAACAGGCTTATCCAAGTTAGCTGGAGGTACTGAAGTGAAATGCCAAGGCATTAAATGTGTTAACTGATTTCTAGAATGTCTCTTGCCCTTACTTATCTACTATTACTGTATTGGGTACTTGCATTCCCTAACAAATAATACAAAAAGATAGCATGGGCTGGGCTTATCAGATTTATCTGTTACCCATTAATGGATTTCTTGGGTCTTTGAGCTTGACTATATTTATGTTTTCATAAAGGAATATGAACTTTGGAGATTTAAGTTACGACTGTACAAGTATGCTTTTTATTTTGATAGATGAAGTATTTAGAGGACATGAGCCAGGACAAGCAGCAGGCAGATCTGTGTCAGCAGCTGATGTCGTTTTATATGGAGTAAACCTAATTCTGCCCTTAATGTCACAAGATCTTTTGAAGGTAATTAAAATAATATGAACATGAAGAGTATTAACAGTTTTGCATTTCTACTACATTTTACTGTGCTTATCTCTCAGTACACATGCCCTAGTCCTGTGTGTACAGATAATTAGCAACTCTTTTCATCAGGAAGTACCACAGGAAAACAGTTCTGCTAGCAGTTTTAATTCTCTTAGAATTTTGTTTGTTTGTTTTTAAACTTCATTCTCAACCAAAGGAGCCAGCCATAGTGGGTATTCTCCAAGCCCTTCCATGTAGAAATAGGATAGTAGAAACCGAGGTTAATTTTTAAAATTTGTGCACATTATGACTGTACTGTGCTTTGGTTCTACCCATTGGTGTTAGGGGTGGGTGGCCACTGAGGGTGCCCTTTCCTCCTTCCAGAAGTACTCTAGGGGAGAGGTCTTTTGTTATGAATCCTCACAGTGGGATAAGGTCAAAAACAGGGATACACTGCAAAAGGTAGAGCAGGCTGTGCGTGTGTGTGAAGTGTCACATACATGTGAGCACACACCTGTGTATGTGATAGAGGGCGTGAGGCAGAGCAGGCTGTGCGTGTGTGTGTGAAGTGTCACATACATGTGTGCACACACCTGTGTATGTGATAGAGGGCGTGAGGCAGAGCAGGCTGTGCGTGTGTGTGAAGTGTCACATACATGTGTGCACACACCTGTGTATGTGACAGAGGGCGTGAGGCGGAGGTAGAGGGCGGAGGAGCAGAAGCGGTGTCAGTTAGTACTGCCTCCTCCCTGAGGAATTCCTGCCAACCCATGTACCTGGGGTTTTTGTAACAACTCTTAGTATGAGAGAGTTTATTCAGCTTTGTACACTGGTTTGCTTTTAGTGTTTGTCCATTCCATTAAGTCAGCCATCGTAAACATTTGGTGCACATTTTCTCTGTGGTTAAATAGATTGTCTACTTTCCCCTCAGCTTTTCAGAGCTGTCCAAATAGAAAGATAAAAAGGACTGGCCACTCTATTTTCCACATAACTTTTAACAGTTTAGCATGTTTTCTAACATACTTAAATGGAAATTAACATGTTAACAAAGGATTTTGTTCCTAGATCTTTAGTTTTTGTTTGATTGCCTTGTTTATTTGTTCAGGGTCAACATAGATTATAAGGATTTGTCTGTATCTCCTATTAGCCTTCCAGAAGATAATTCTTTCTACTATGTATTTTTTTCATAACAGTTACTGAAAGATTCCCTTTACTGTAACTCACTTTACATTTCTTTAGGGCTATGTTTCTATATATTGTATACATCTTAGCAAGAAATCATTATACTACTTAAAAGCTTGTTAGTTGTTTCATTTTTATTAGATAGTATTGAACATAAAAATATTTAATATTTCTTTTTCAGTTTCCAACCCTTTGTAATCAATACTACAAATTGATCACATTTATTTGTGAGATTTTTCCTGAAAAAATACCCCAGCTTCCTGAAGATCTGTTTAAGAGTCTGATGTATTCCCTAGAACTAGGAATGACATCGTATCCTTTAAATGAACTTTGTTATTCAAGGAGGGGGATACTTAAAGTTTTTTTAAATGATTGGTTTTCTTTTATAGTTCAATTTTATTTCTTCAAAAACCTATCCCCTCTGTAGCTGCTTTAACTCTTTTTCTTCCTGCTTCTCTATCTCCTTTTTTTCTTTTTTCTTTTTCCTTTGGTTGTCCTGGAACTCACTCTGTAGACCAGGCTGGTCCAAGCTCAAAGATCTGTCTACTTCTGCCTCCCAAGTGCTGGGATCAAAGGTTTGCACCACCATGCCCAGCTCTAATTCTGTTTCATTTGTGAATCTGTGTGATCTTTTCCTTTCATACATAGAGCACCTAACCCCTGTCCTTAAAGTCATTCCTTCATTAGGTCATGTAATGTATTGTAGCTGGTTCTCTACTCTTTTTGTTTTTTTCAAGACAGGGTTTCTCTGTATAGCTTTGGAGCCTGTCTTGGAACTTGCTCTGTAGACCATACTGGCTTCGAACTCACAGAGATCCGCTTGCCTCTGCCTCCCGAGTGCTGGTATTAAAGGGCGTGCGCCACAACTGCCCAGCTGGTTCTCTAGGCTTAGCTTGCTGACATAATGTCATCATCTGTGAGATCATCTGCCGAAACAAGCTAGACATCACTGGACCTACTCTCAAAACTCTCAGAAGCCACCTAATATGGAAATACTTCTTTCACCTAATATGGAAATACTTCTTTCCTAACTCAGTTAAGACATTGCAATCTGGTCAACCCCCACTGTCTGTATTTCATTTCTACAAATAGTCGTGTGCATAATGTAGCTGTCATGTTTTTGATCTTTTATAAAGTCGGGTATATCTCATATAGTTTGCTCTTTGACCATTGTGTCCAGAATGAGTTCAGAAGTATGCCAGCTCTGCCTCGAGGCCTTGACACCATTAGCCGAACAGTGTGCTAAAGCACAAGAAACGGATTCACCACTTTTTCTAGCAACTCGGCACTTCCTTAAGGTAAGATAGATAGGTTGGAGAATCATCTTCTAAACCAAGCTGAGTGGTACTTGCCTGCCACATCAACTGATGAGTCTAATGAATGAGCATTGCCTCAGTTACAGCGTGAGTTGAAAGCCAACTATGCAGTTTGGCAAGACCCTCATCTCAAAGTAAAAGGGGGAGGGGCTTTTTACATATATTTGATGTATATGAGTGTGATCTTCACACATACCAGAAGAGGGACTCGGGTCCCATTACAGATGACTGTGAGCCACCATGTGGTTGCTGAGAATTGAACTCAGGACCTCTGGAAGAACAACCAGTGCTCTTAACCGCTGAGCCATTTTTCCAGCCCAAGAGGGGGCTTTTTTTTATTTTTATATGTATGAGTGTCTTGTCTAGATGAATGTCTTTGTACCACGTAAATGCCTGGTACTTGTGGAAACCAGAAAAGAGCATCAGATCCCCTGGAACTAGATTTGCAGACAATTGTGAGCTACTGTGTGAATGCTGGGTACCAAACCAGGGTCCTCTGGAAGGGCAGGCAGTGCTCTTAACCATCTTGCCAGGTCCATGGAATTCTTGATTCAATGTGTATAGATTTGGATTGGTTTGGTTTTGGCTTTTTCAGACAGGGTTTCTCTGTATAGTCCGGGCTGTACTTGAACTTGCTCTGTAGATCAGGCTGGCCTCAGACGCAGAGATCTCCTGCCTCTGCTTCCTGAGTGCTCAAGTTAAAGGTGTGCACACCACAGCTTTGTTCACTATTTTTTTTTCCTGGAGACCAGTTCTTCCGTAGCATGTTCTCTTCTTAAACAGTGTTGTATATAAGGGGAATTGGTACTCTTTTGGATTCCACAGAAGACAACCTCTGCATGTTTTCCTTGGATTCCAAAAAAATGATTTAATAATTAATTGGTTAATAAAATAAATAGACTATAATTGCCATTCCTTTTTCAGGCAGGGAGGGACTAGGGTTTTAAATAATAATCTTATATTTCATAGATATATCTTACTGTGTAATTTCAGCTGGTTTTTGATATGCTGGTATTACAAAAGCACAACACGGAGATGACTACTGCAGCCGGAGAAGCGTTCTACACATTAGTGTGTTTGCATCAGGTACTGGACACCCCTCTCTCACATGGAACGATGATGACCATTGTCCACCATTTCTTTGTGGATCCACGACTAGGACTCAGAGACCCAGTTCCATGTCCCTATTCAGTGTTTCTCAGCTCCATCATGAGCTCTAGGATTTATTTTGTATTTATCTGACAGTCTGTTTATCAGATCAACAAAATTTATTTTCCCTTCTCTGTTTTGAGCCATTCTTTGTCATTGTTTCCACTTAAAATTGTGGCTTTCATTTACCTGTGCTAGGAGCCTGGTGCATGTACACACTTAGTGATGGCTGTCTTTGAGGAATTGAGATTTCATAAAAATGGAAAGGTGCCTCAGAGTGGGAGCAGGTGTTTGCCTTCAGAGAGTGAAGGATGGAGTATTACTTTGTTTAGTGTTTTGAAAACAATGTGTTACTTATTTTACCTTTAAGATCTTAAACCATCATTCCCATGGGATTAATGTAACGGAAGCTCACCTGCCTCCTAATTCTGACAAAATGCCTATCCAGTATACAAAGGAACGAGTTGGGATAATTTTCCATTACCTTATACCTTTTAGTATGGCCAAGTGATTGGAAAAGCTTTGCCTTCCTAAAACCAGTGGGGTTTTCAGACTCTAGCATGTGAAGACCCCCTTTGTATAGATATTATGTGCCATGTGTACCCCAAGCTAAAATTGCTCTCAGCATTCCTTTCTTGTGCTTTGCTTCTGTGGCAACTTCCTACAAGTATTTCCTTTCAGGTGTGTGATCCTTTGTGTCATAAAACAGTGGGCTTCTTTCCCTGTGTGTATAAGCCAGTGCATTCTGATTCCTTTGTCTGGCGTCTTATAGACTATGTACATTTTTAGAAGCTCAAGAGGGGCCAGGAGGATGGCTCAGAGGGCGCTTGCCACCAAGCCTGACAACCTGAGTTCAATCCTTGAGTCCTGTGTATGTGGTGGAAGGAGAGAACTGACTCTGCAAGTTTATAGTCACACACACATACACATACACACCAATAGATGTAAATCTTTTATTAGAAATAAGACAAGCATGGTGAAAGGAGAGGACCAATTCTTGCAGATTGTTCTCTACAATACATACATGTAAATGATTATAAAAAAATATTTTTCTTTTGCCCCCCCCAGAAACACCGAAAGCAGAGAGTGGGTACTTTGGAACAGCTAGTGTGGCTCCTGCTGCCTGACCCCAGAAGCGCTGTTTCTTGATAGTGGGAAGATGCTTTGAGATTATACTAGCCTCCTCCCATCCTTCGGAGAGGGCAGCTAAAGTAGCTACCCTGGCTCAATGCTGTACACGATAGGGGTGGGGTGTGGGAAGCTGAACCCTACTTCTCTTTGCTCTATATAATCTATATCTCTATATCTCTATATCTCTATATCTAATACCTGATATCCCAGGAAGCTTATGAAAATCAATGACAGACCAACTTTCCCCACAGCACTTCTCTGACCCAGGTGACTTTTCCTCCAGCCTCTGCCCATTCACCTGTATACTAATATTATGACAGAGGATACCAAAAGTAGAAAATACCACCACTACATTATTCCTGCCCTTTATTCAAAGCCACTAGCTACAGTGCTGATTTGGCACTTTCAAAATATTCTGTCTCCACTTTGAGAGAGCTCTTACATCTCCACACTTGTGCTATGCCTCTGCTGTCCTCAGAACTGGGTGGACAAGATGTTTGCATGAGCCACTAGAGAACTGTTCTCCTTCACATTATAGACATAGGGGCTATGTATGTACAAAATGCAGACCAACCAGAAAGTCGGTGCCATAAAGGTGCTGCCATATGGGTCTGGAGCCAGATTGCGTGTGCTGTTGCTTCATGGCAGTGTAATTTTGAGTGTTACTTCATCTGTAAAATGTGAGCATTAGCAGTGTCAATCTCATGGCAGCATACATTTTAAATGAATTGACCTACAGATGAGGTGAGAACAGGAAACACTGAACTGTTGGAAAGAGTTGTCTGCCCTGCCTCCAACCTAGCCCCATAGTCCCTACTAGGATCCCCAGAGAAAGCACTAATGGCTATCTCGTTTCTTCTGCAGGCCGAGTATTCTGAACTGGTTGAGACATTACTGTCAAGTCAGCAAGACCCAATTATTTACCAGAGATTAGCAGATGCCTTCAACAAGCTCACTGCAAGCAGCACTCCTCCTACCCTGGACCGGAAGCAGAAGGTGGCCTTCCTAAAGAGTTTAGAAGAATTTATGGCAAATGTTGGTGGTCTCCTTTGTGTAAAATAAACAACAGAGCTATATTCTTAACTTAGATCCTTTCTGCAAAGTGCACTGAATTGCTGAAAGTTGACTTGAGTCTTGGCCTATTCCTCAGTTCATTTGACCATTTGGATATTGGAGAGCCTGAGACTTCTTCGATGTGGAATTTGGTGAAACAGGAGAGGTCAACTTAAAATCAGCTTCTGTTATTAGGTGTTAGCCATGATCTGCCATATACTTGTCTTCTAGATTCTGAATGGTAATTTAAAATTTCAAAATGCAATTCCATATATGTGCAAACAGATATGGGCACCATGAAATTCATATTCAGTGCCTTTTGCCCTTTTATCAAAGCATAGGTGACTAGCCAAAGGTGGTATGTTCTTGGCATTATTCTTCAGAATATCCATAGATTCCCTTCATCACTTGGGGAGCTGGTTGTTAAGAGTGGAGTCTTGAGCCCTGCTGTACATCACCAGAGTACCTGGTTGTTGAGCTCTGGAGTCTCCATTTTAAGAAGCCCCTCCCCCCTTCTTTATCCTAAATGTTTTTGACTCAATGCAAGAGATGGTGGAAACTCGAAAGAGATTTTGTGCTTTCCAACTCTTCCTCCCTTCAGTGATTATAATTATGCAGGAAGAAAATTCATCACCAAGTGTCTGTTAGTTTCATAGTTCATCTTCTCCCCCCCTTTCTCATCTTCATCCTCAGTGTTACAGGTTTTGTGTAATTATGGCAGGTTTCTAATCAGACTGTGATGCCTGAACTTGAGGAAAATACGTGTATATTTTTTGTTCCGTAAAGTTAACTTTAGGAACTGTAGCCATTTCATTGCCTTAATTTTTCGAGGAAAAGACAAACCAGATTTGTTTAGAGAGAAATTGGTCTCAACACATAAGAGTTGACTTAGGGTATTAGCTGCTATGACCCTCCTGCCCCTTTGATTATGTATTTATGTGAGTTTCCCAGTGAAACAAGAGGAGCATCCCCATGTGGTTACCTCTCAGTGTGTTTCTGTTCAGCCACACAGCCAGTATCTACTCTGAATGGCTTGCTTAAGCAATAACTTTTTAATGGATGTGAATTACCAGTTCACACAGACTATTGCACATTGGGGCATTAGGGGCAATAATTATGCTAAAGTGGGTGTTGCCCTCAGGGGCCACACTAATTCAGTTTCAGAGATTCAAATTTTAACTTTAGCCAGGCATGGTGGTGAATGCCAGGCTAGTCTGGGTTACAAAGTATGATTTGTTCTTTCAAAAAAGAGAGAGAGACAGAGAGAAAAGAAAAATTCACTTTAGATCCTCTGGCTTTTCTAATCAGGATTTTTATACTGCTACCATGCTCCACTTAATTTTGTGTGCCAGTTTTAATTATGAAAATGAAAGCTCATTTATAAACAGCAGTCCTCTGAAACGTGCACTGCAGGACCAGTCACACAGTGCAGTGGCAACAAAGAGGCCTCTGACCCAGGTGCATTTGAGACTGTCGGAGGGGCAGGCTCCTCTGCTGTTTTTGACACCTCTCTGCTAAACCATCCAGCAGGTACTGGCCTACCTGAACTGCACAGTGTGCATCTTAACGTCTGGTGCTCTGAAGACTGTGTAACTACAACAGAGCATCCTGTACCTGTGATGGGAGGTGTGAGTGGGTACAGAGCTGAGGCCATAACTTTTTGAGAACCCTTCTAAATTGATCACCATTCAGTAATGGTAAGAATGGAAGAGGAAAAAAAAAATCTCTAAATACAAGAAGAAAAACAATATTATTCTCTAACTACATGCTTTGTATTTTAAACACTTAAGAGTGTTTTTAGATTTTTTTTTTTTCTCCTGAAGTGGTCTGCAGCAGTAATCACTCTGTTTTGTGTTGTTCTTGACATCTGTGTTTCTTCAGCGGGTGTGGTGTGTGTGTGTGTGTGTGTGTGTGTGTGTGTGTGTGTGTGTGTGTGTGTGTGTGTGTGTGTGTGTGTGTGTTAGGTATGAGCCTTTTGCCAAAAGGCACAAAATCAAGTTCAAGTAGAGATGGGTAGGAACGGGTGCTTTGGTAAGTAAAAAGGCATCTGTGTATAACTTCTGTACGGACAGAACTATATTAAATTGCTCAGATCCTACTATGATACTCAATTCTGTTACACCACTTTTAATAGAAGGAAGATTTGTTTTAGATTGGACCAAATAATGCTTACATGATCACCAGAATGCTGATTAGTGGCTGATTGAGGGTGAAAAGACACCACCATATTTCAGATAATGGGAATGCCACTTAATTGTACCAACCAGACTTTTCAGGGTGTGTGTGTGCATTTGTTTGCTTTTTTGGGTATTTGTTTAGTTTGGTCTTTTATTTTGTTTTTACATGTGCTTTATGAACTTCTGAACTTCATTGCTGTTCCACTTTCTTCTTGAAGCTCTTGTCCTAATGGGTATTGAGGCCATGAACTTCATGTTCAAAAACTAGTTTTTCCAATTGAAATTGACTTAAGTTGTTGAAAATATTTTTAACACAAAAAGTCATTTGTGCCCTTTTAAAAATACATGTTAGTAAATACATCTTTCAAAAAAATACATGTTAAAGGACACTGTCAAGTAATTGATTTTTCATCTTTTGTGTTAAATTTCATTTGTTCATAAAGTATCTTTTAACCTCTATTTTTCCTTACTTTTGTTCATGTTAGCTCATTTTGTGCCTCTTGACTCTTTCTTTCCCAGGTCGTAGTCACTAAGTAATCAGAGTCGCTAAGGAGGTTGTATGCTAACAGTGGTGCTAATGTAACAGCTCCTAAACTCTGCTCTTGTTGGCCTCTGCAAAGGGTAGTTTGATGCCTTGGTGTTGGGTTGATGTATTTGACAGTGTCCTAATGTAGTAGTTGAGTCTTATTCTGGTGGAAGACTGTGTTATGTAAACACCCCTGTATTGTTTTTGTCTGATAAAATTGACATTTTTGTAAACTTTGTAAGCTTTTCCCAAAACTTAAACACTTCAAATTTATTGTATGGAAAAATATCTAATGATAATCAAATACTGTGTCACAATTTTCACTTAAAAACCAAACAGACCTGTAATCTTCCCCACTCAACATCACTCAACACTCTTCCTGCAGTCAAGACTGTGTAATCATCACCTGTCTCTCATCTCTGTTAATATTTGTATGAACCCCTCAAGTACTGAAGGGACACTAGCTGTCAGTTTTCAGTATTTCAAATTGGAGTCTCCTAGGGGATAGGTAGTGTTGACAGAACCCTGAAAATATTTTTCTTTGTTTTGCATTTACATATATCTTGTTTGCCATCTCTTTGTTAGAGGTGATTGTCATTGGCACTAAGTTAGCTGTGTCTTTTGAGTGATTGTCACTATCAGTTCCAAGTCTGAAGGAATTGTAGTGTTGGTCAGATGTCTCTTGTTTTCCTCCAAGAATAAGGAACTCATTTGGATATGAGGTTTTTAACATTATAAATTTTCTATAAAACTTCCCACAGAATAACAGATGATTTGGGGATGTACAGTATTTTTAAATTATTTGAAAATGTATGTAAATGAGTGTTTTCTGACTTTTTCTGAAAACACTACATTTCTTTAAAACTTGACTTTTCTAGAATTAGAAAGAAAAATGTCCAAATTAGACATCTTACTGAATTCAAGTTGGTTTAAAGGGCCATGGCTCAAGTTTAACTTCATTTTTCCTTAGGCATAAGAATTATGAAGTGTTCCTGGTTGATTATAAGGGGAAACCATGACTTTTATATAGCCAAAGAGTACATTTGGTTCAGGTCAAAATAGAAGATTAATAATGGACATTCATATTGCTAGTTTTGAAGATGGTTGAACTGTTTCTGTCCTATAGATGTGTACATGGAAGTCTCTGTAAAGACTGAAATATTCAGCTGTGGTGGTGGTTCCCTCCTGTAGAGTGGGAGATGTGTGACTGGCACTAGGCAGCTCCCTGTACCCACTGTGGCCTGCTCTTCACCTGTTCCCAGAACTTCCCAGTTGTGGGAAGGTTTGGATTTCTTGTCCTGTCTGCATTTTTAGGCCTCTTAGCTATTAGGAGCTGTCAGGTATGTACTGGCGGCTAATTTTCATAGCCTGAAGTAATTTACCATGTCTGCACTATGAACCTACTGGGGGTGGGGGTGGGGAATCTGACCTCAAGTGTGCTCTAAGCCCAGGTTTCCTGGTGTGGTGTCCTTTACCACGAAATTATGACAAATTGCAAATCCTGGTATTGTGATCTTATTCTCTGTACAAAAAAGTTCTATGCAGTGAGCTGTGGTTTAATGGTCACAGAATGTCAGCACTGCTATCATTCAGCACGTGTAACATTTTTAAATTTATAAATATTAAAATTTTAAACTTACACTAAGACTTTTTAGTTTCTTTTTTAAGAGACCCAGGGATGAATATACTGTCTAAATATTTACCTCTATTAATAAAACTATTGAAGGCATTTAACTTTTCAAAAGATACTTCAGTATGATTAGGAAATAAACCAAGGCTATGTGTTAAACCAATTATAACTTGAATATCAAATTGATAAAACTTTATTTGTATTTTTTAAATCCTTCAATGGGCGTTAAAATATGTTTTCACTAAATATTTTTATTACATTTTGGTTTGACCACGTGTGATTTGTTCATGGGTGTTGGATTAGTTTTCTGTTGCTGTGAAGAGATACCATGACTGAGGCCTTTTTTTTATAAAAGAAAGCATTTAATTGGGGGCTAGCTTACAGTTTCAGAGGTTTAGTCCGTTATCATCATGGCAGGAAACATGGCAACACATGGTATTGGAGAAGTAACAGAGTTCTACATCCAGATCAAAAGCCAACCACAGTAACACACCTCCAAATTCTTTCTTGGCCCCTATAGGCTTGTAGCAATATCCAAAGTTCCCAGTCTATAACAGTCTCAACAATGTTTAAAAATCTAAAGTTTAGCCGGGTGGTGGTGGCGCACGCCTTTAGTCCCAGGAGGCAGAGGCAGGCGTATCTCCATGAGTTCAAAGCCAGCCTGGTCTACAGAGTGAGTTCCAGGACAGCCTCCAAAGCCACAGAGAAACCCTGTCTCAAAAAAAAAAAAAAAAAAAAAGCAGATCACATATTTCCAGTATGCAGTGGTGCAGAATATACATTACCATTCCAAAAGGGATGAAAGGGAGCACAATGAGGAAATACTGGACCAAAGCAAGACAGAATACCAGTAGTGCAAACTCCAAACTCTGCATCTCCATGTCTTATGTCAAAGCCTTCTTCAGATCTCCAACTCCTCTCAGCTTTGTTGACTGCATTATACTTCTCTCCCTGACTGGTTTTGCTAACCCTGTTAATAAGCAGCCTTACTTGACAAGTATTCCACACCTCTGACATCTCCAACATTCATTGGGGTCTCCAATGAAATCCAGGCTTCGAACAGTGGTCCCTCTGGGCCTCCAGATAAGGATGCCCAGACACATCCATGACCTCAGGAGCTTTCCTTAACCATGGAGGGAGATTGCAAAATCCCTTCCTGGTACTTTTGACCTTAAAGGCAGAACCTCAAGTATTGTTCCAAGATTGCTGCTTGCTGGGGCAGGAATTTGTTCCCCAAGCTTTCCTTTCATTCCTTCCACAGCTGGGAAGCTGGGTGCGGTATTGCCCTCAGGTCATCACTCCCCTTATTCCATTTAGCATGGGGCCTTTTCTTTTTAATCTCTGTGAGCACTGAACTTAGCTCCATACATTGCTTGTTGCTCCTTTTCTCTAAAACTGTGCCTTTTGTGTTTTTCCTTGCTCAGCTTGCTCCTTTTCATTGTAGATCTGCATAAGAGTGACCACTAATACACACCAGAGTCAATTCTAGGATGTCTTCTAATCTCCTCTGCCAATACCTGTAATTCAAAAACTTCAATTTAGCCTCAGGCAGATTTTTTAACAAGGGCAGAAAGCAGCCACATTCTTCACCAAATTATCGAAAGAACAGTCTTTAGGCCACTTACTAATTAATGTTCTTGAGACCTCTTGAACCAGGCCATTATAATCTACATTGCTCTCAGCACCGCTCTCTGCCATGTTTCTTCAGTTTGCCAAGTGTTCTGTTGCTATGAAGAGACCCCATGACCCCAGCCTTTCTTACAAAAGCATTTAATTGGGGCTGGCTTACAGTTTCAGAGGTTTAGTCTATTATTATGATGGCATACCTGCAGGCATGATCCTGGAGAAGTAGCTGAGAGTTCTACATCCAAACCCACAGGCATCAGGAAGAGCACCACTAGACCTGGCTTAGACTTTTGAAACCTCAAAGCCCACCACAGTAACATACTTCAAAAAGCCACGCCACCCAGTCCTTTCAAATAACACTGTTCCCTGGTGACCAAGCATGTAAATCTATGAGCCTCTTTGGTTCACTCTCATTCAAACCCTCATAGGTGCTTGGGGATACAATAACTGAAATGTGCTTGTTGGCTATGAGACAATGGGTAGACACTACACTGGGTATGTTATACATTGCTAAAATAATTTATGTTTAAGTGGGTGGGTCTGTGTGGAGTTTGTGTGGATAAGTGCTGGTGCCTTCATCACCAGAAGAAGAAATTGAATCCCCTAGAGCTCAGGTTACAGGTATTTGTGAGCTGATGATGTGGGAGCAGTGTGTGTTCTTAACCTATGCCATCCAGCCCCATCTTCACCCCAGATAATTTCTTTTTTTTTCTTTTTTTTTGGTTTTTTTCAAGACAGGGTTTCTCTCTGTAGCTTTGGAACCTATCCTGACACTCGCTCTGGAGACCAGGCTGGCCTCACAGAGATCCGCCTCCCGAGTGCTGGGATTAAAGGAATGCGCCACCAACGCCCAGCTACACCTCAGATAATTTCAAAAGTAAACAGATCTATACAACCAGAAGCAAGATTTGCATTGCCTTGTGGGAATATGCAGATCCTTAGGACATTCAGTAATTGAGAGGAAAATCAATTTTATTAATAATCTATAATATTCTCACAGCCCATGGCTTGAGAAATAATTTTAGGGTGATTGATTAAATCATTAAATAGGGCCAAAATTATAGTAAAGAATTGAGTTGAACTCTGTCTTTTCAGGGGTGTGGGGAACTACCAGCGTTTTTCTGCACACCGTCATCCTTTGTCCTGTTTTAAATCCTGTATATGTATAGTAGGGAGCAAATTTCCTGTGTGTGGGGGGGGGTAGGTAGGTGTGTGTGTGTGTGTGTGTGTGTGTGTGTGTGTGTGTGTGTGTAGGTAGGTAGGTAGGTGTACCCTCCTGAGAATGTGAACATAACCTGGGGCCATACACAACAGTGAGAGGAGGACTTGGGTAGCCTGCTTTATTACTCTCTTAGTCCATTAGGACAGGGTCTCTCACTGATCCTGAATCTAGGCTGGCAGCTGGCAAGCCAAGATGACCCTTTTATCATCCCTTCCCCAAATGGTACCAAGGTTACAGATATGCACAGCAATACTCAGCTTTCTGTGTGGGTGCTGGGGTTGGAATTCAGGTCCTCCTAGTATATGCTGAACTTATATTGAGTGGTTTGCATTTGACCAATACATTTGACATGTTGAATCCATTATGGGACTGGTTTGATTGTTTTGATATTTATTAAATGGGAGATTTCTGTACCCTCAGCTTTAATAAACCATAAATAATTTATCACCACAATTCCCCTTTTTTGTCTAGTACAAAAAATGACTATGACTAACATAAAAACTCCAAAAAGTATATACACTATATACAGTCAATAAGTTTATCAACACAGGCAGTAAGTTAATCAACAACGTCTAGTCCATTTGCATTTCACAAATTCAGAGAAAATACTCCATTATCTATTCTATCTTGGTGAGTCTAAAGTCTTGTACCTAATTTATTTTCTATTCTAATTTGCATTATCAAATTTTCTTTTTATGTCTCTCAACTTTATATACTTTACATTTGTTTAGTGAGTTTATTTTCTAAGTCTGGTAAACAAGAAAAACTATAACTATCTAGTTTTCAACTTCCTCAGAGACCCAAGAAGGAAATAATATTAACTGAATAAACAGGAAATGTAAGCCAGTGATTTCTGAAAACTGTAGCAATGACAAGAACAGTTGGCTGCTGAGACAGTCACCCAAGGTTCTTCTGCAACATTGGGGCATCCATCCTTAGACTACAGGCCTAGCATATCTGACAGACATTTCTGTGAAGCAGGATTTTCTAGAGGGCTGTCCGGCCTTTTCTTGTATCCTGTTTGTTTTGTGTCCTGTTTGTTCAGTTTGGACAGCATACTGTCAGCAGTCGAGGCAAGGGCACTTTCTTGCCCAGTAGTTTACTTTTGCAACAAAGAAAGTAAACTCCATGTGGAGTTTCTTCAGTGCCCATCATCTCTGAAATAGATTGGTGATGCCAGGAGCAGACATGTCTCATTGTCATAAAAAAAAAATACATGTTATTAAATTATCTTAAATGTCATATTCCGTAGATCTCCGAAGTGTTTGAAGACCTATCTTTCTAAAATATATGTTTGACCTTGAAAACATACCTAACAGGCCAGGCGTTGGTGGCACACACCTTTAATTCCCGCACTGGGGAGGCAGAAGCAGATGGATCTCTGTGAGTTCAAAGCCAGCCTGGTCTCCAGATTAAATGCCAGGATAGGCTCCAAAGCCACACAGAAGAAACCCTGTTTCGAAAAACCAAAAAAAGAAAGGAAAGAAAGAGAGAGAGAGGGAGGGAGGAAGGAAGGAAGGAAGAAAAAACATATCTAATGTGACTACAAGTTCAATAGTAAGAGGTGACTAATTACTAACCTACATTTCCTTATTATCTTACATAGTTCATAATAACTTTCAAGGACTATAAATTCGAATTGCATTGCTAAATGAGCTGTGTAAATACAATACCTTGAACAATATTAGAAATGTATGTACAATGTGTTTTAACAAATTAATCTCAAATTTCTGTCAATATATAGAATTTGTATACAGTGTACAAAAGTCCAATGCAGTGTAAAATATTTAAAACTAGTAGTAGCTTTTTAAAAGTAGATTCAATAATCTCCCTGTTTATCTTATGTCTGTATCCTCCCTTTTTTCTTTCCACAGTAGACCAATAATCCACCCTCTCATGCTATCGTATTTGTAGACCTTTTTTTTTTTTTTTTGCCATTACCAATAACAGCTTGTGACCAGTCCCCCCTAAACAATGACAAATATCCTTTACCTATTGAATGACCAAAACCCACCCACCCCACCTCTTGAGAATTTGATGCTCTTAAAGCTACTTCCTGTTGTCTGGGGTGGACGGCATTTTTAGGGATCCTGAAAAGAAAAGATTTGGGCTAATTTTCAAGCTGTATCATTTTTGTCCAGTCTCTGCATAATGGGAAAGTTCAGGGTTTTTTTTTATTATTAAGACCAATTGGAACTCCAGCTACACAGATGAGTTTCACAGAAAGCTCCCAGCTGTCTTTATTTATTTTTGGTTTTTCGAGACAGGGTTTCTTTTTTGTTTGTTTGTTTGTTTGTTTTGGTTTTGTTTTGTTTTGTTTGAGACAGGGTTTCTCTGTGTAGCTTTGGAGCCTGTCCTGGCACACGCTCTGGAGACCAGGCTGGCCTCGAACTCACAGAGATCTACCTGCCTCTGCCTGTCGAGTGCTGGGATTAAAGGCATGAGCCACCAACGCCTGGCCTTTACTTATATTTTAAAAACAAGCATGTAAAAAAAAAACCAAGCATTTTTTTGTATATTAACAAACAAGTTTTTCCCATCCTCCAACATTAACCTCCAGGAAAACGAAATATGTCAAATATATTTTTCCCCAACTTTTACATCAAAACATCTTTAAACCAAAACAACACATCATTTTGCTAGCTCAAATACTGAGCCAGTTACATCCTGTCTATACAAAACTAAAGGTGACTGACAGGCACACATTTTCAAGAACAGCAATCCCATTCAAAACATATTTACAGAAATAGGGGTGATTTGCCTCTGATCCTGTCAGCACTAAATCAGAACAGCTCCTGGGGTCTGGAGTAACAGCTGGCATTTCCAGACAAGAAACCTGAGAAGCATCAGCTCCCAAAGAATTTTAGGGGAAAATGTTCCAGAAAAAATTAGGGTTTCCAGGAATGATCACATCTGCCCCATGCATGGTTGACAAAATGACACTAAAACTATCAAGAGAATCATCAATATTATGAGAGAGAAGAGTGCATGCAGGCTGTGAGGTCCCAGCAATATTCTATGCTGTCTCGAAGTCCACTGGTCCTTGCTGGGTGCAACTGTCCCCGTGGGCTTTTGCCTCATCCGGCCCGTTGGACAAGAACTCATATACCAGGAGAGATGGTGATGCACTTTTTCAGGCAGAACATCCAGGTTTGACTCTCGTCACCCATATGATGCTTTGCAATTATTCGTAACTCCAATTCTAGGGAATCCATCATCATCTTCTGGCCTCCTGGGCACTGAATGCCTGTGGTGCACAGCCATACATGGGAACAAAACACCCACACACAATAAAACAGTAGAACTTAGTAGGGATGAGCTATTTTATTATCATAGTGGAGTTTTTTTTTTAAAATATATGTGTGTGTGTGTGTGTGTGTGTGTGTGTGTGTGTGTGTGTGTGTGTGTGTGTGTGACAGCTTGCTTGGATGTATGTGCACGGTATTTGTGCCTGGTGTATGGAAGACAGAAAAGGGCATGAAATCCCCTGGAGCTTGAGTTACGGGCACTTATAAGTCACCAGCTATGGGTGCTGGAAACTGAATCTGCCCTCTAGAAGAGTAATTCCCATTGTGCCATTTCTCTAGCCTCCTATCTTACTTAGGGTTTTTGCGTGCAGACAAATGCGGTGCTGGGGGAATAGCTGGGAGTACCACATCTTGAAGGCAACCAGAAGTCCACTGAGACACTGGGTGGTATCCTGAACATAGAAAACGTTAAAGCCTGCCCTCACAGTGACACACTTCCTATAGTGCCACTTCCTGAGAGATTAGGGCCAATTACATTCAAACTACCACATTCCACTCCCTGGCTCCCTTAAGCGTGTAACAATATCATAATGCAAAATGTGTTTAGTCGAACTTCAAAAGTCTCCATAGTCCTTATCACAGTCTCAATGTCTTAAAGTCCAAAGTCCTTCTGAGATTTATGCAATCTCTTAACTGTAATCATCTGTAAAAATAAAAGAGCAGACCACATATTTCCAACATGTAATGGCACAGGATATACATTACCATTCAAAACACATGGAAGGGAGCATAGGGAGACAAAACTGGACCAAAGCAAGACCTAAAACCAGCTGGGAAAACTCCAAACTCTGCAGCTCCATGTCTGATGTCAAAATGTTCTTCAGATCTGCAGCTCTGTTCAGGTTTGTTAACTGTAACACACTTATTTTTCTTGTGCTGGTCCCACTCCTTGTTAGCAAACTCCTTCAGCTGGTATCTCATGGCTCTGATGTCTCTAACATCTTAGGTTCTCTAAGGCAATCCAGGCTTCAACTTGACAGCTTCACGAAATGGCCTCTCTACTAGGCCTCCATTCAGGAACACCCCTGACTCATGCCTGGCCTCATCAGCTTTATTCATAACTCCTTTAATCTACCCTTAACTCTAAATCTGGAGCCACATGACCGAAGCTGCCAAGTTTTTCTGCTTGCTGAGACTGGAACATGGCCCCCCTTTTCAATTACTTCTTCACAAGCTTTCTGTCCTTTACTACTTAAGCTTGACTGGATCTCTAGAACAGGCTGGCCTCAAACTCAGATCCACCAGTCTCTGCCTTCCAAGTGTTAGGATTAATGGTATGCTCCACTACATCCAGCTCTAAACTTTTCTTTAGTTCCTTTTCACAATTTGGAAATTTAGCGGGTGGGATCTTGTCCTGAAGTCTCTCCTCCTTTTATTCCATTTCTTAATCTGTTTATCTCCTTAAACACAAGATTTAGCTCCATCCACTTCCTGGTGTGTCTTTTCTCCTCACATTTTGTAATTTACTCTGCTCTGCTTGCTCCTTTTCATTATAAATCTTCAATATTGTTACCAATAATAACCATACAACAGAGTTTATATTAGGCTGTTTTGAGAGTTCCTCTGCCAACAGAATTAATCCAAAACTTTTCACTTTAGCTTCAGGCAGACTTTTTGGACAATGGCAAAAAGCACCAGACTATCACAAGACCAGACTCTAGGCCACATACTAGCATTCTTCTCCTCTGGAACCTCTTGATTCCCCACAGTCCATCAAAACCCATTCAGCACCTGTCTTCCATGTTCCTACTAGTATGACCCATGAAGCAGAAGTTAAAGCATTCCACTGCTTTCTTTCTTTCCTTTCTTTTTTTAAAGATTTTATTTATTTATTAGGTATACAACATTCTGCTTCCATGTATATCTGCACACCAGAAGAGGGCACCAGATCTCATTACTGATGGTTGTGAGCCACCATGTGGTTGCTGGGAATTGAACTCAGGACCTCTGGAAGAGCAGTCAGTGCTCTTAAACTCTGAGCCATCTCTCCAGCCCACCCACTGCTTTCTTAACCTAAACTCCCCAAATCTGTATTACTCCAAACAAAAACGTGGTCAGGGCTATCACAGTAATACTCCAGTCCTTGGTACCAACTTCTGTCTTAGTCGGTTTCTATTGCTGTAAAAAGACACCATGACAGGGCTGGAGAGATGACTCAAGAGATTAAGAGCAGTGGCTGCTCTTCCAGAGGTCCTGAGTTCAATTCCCAGAAACCACATGGTGGCTGACATCCATCTATAATGAGATCTAGTGCCCTCTTCTGGCCTGCAGGCATAAGTGTAGGCAGAACAGTGAATACATAATAAATAAATCTTTTCGGAGCGTTGGCAGTTCATGCCTTTAATCCCAGCACTTGGGAGGCAGAGGTAGGTGGATCTCTGAGTTTGAGGCCGGCCTGGTCTCCAGAGCAAGTGCCAGGACAACCTCCAAAGCAATATGGAGAAACCCTGTCTCGAAAAACCAAAAAAAGAAAAGGCACCATAGCAACTCTTATAAGGAAAACATTTAAGTGAGGGGGCTTGCTTATGGTTTTGGAGGTTCAGTCTATTATCATCATGATGGGGAGCATGGCAGTGTGCAGGTAGACGTGGTGCTGGAGTAGTACCTGAGAGTCCTACAACTTGCAGGCAACAGCAAATCAACTGAGACACTGGGTGATATCCTGAGCATGGGAAACCTCAAAGCCCACACCCACAATGACACGCTTCCTCCAACAAGGCCAAACCCACTCTAGCAAAGCCACACCTCCTAATAGCACCACTCCCTATGAGATTATGGGGGCCAATTACATTCAAACTACCACAACTCCCGCAATGAAACTTTCGAACAATGATAGATAAAAGAGTACTAGATGTTCATTAAGTTTTATTTTATTACTTCTAAGGCTATGTGGTGATGTTTTGTTTATGATCTAACAAGTAAATATTATTTCCTTTCTCGGTTCTCTGAGGGAGTTGAAGACCAGATAGTTATAGTCGTCTTCCTTGTTTACCAGACTCAGAAAAGAAACTCACTAAAGAAATGTAAAGTGTAAAAGGCTGAGAGATATTAAAAGATAGTTTGATAGTGCAAATTAGAATAGAAAGTGAATTAGATACAACCTTTGGAACTCACCAAGGTAGGATAGATAATGGAGTATTTTCTCTGAAATTGCCTATATTTATTGTATATAGTTTTTCTTATATTGGTTATAACCTTTCTTGTATTAGACAAAAGGGGGAATTATGGTGATATTTTGTTTATGATCTAACAAATAAAGCTTGCCTGAAGATCAGAAAAGCAAAGCTGCCAACCACTAGAGAGTTGTACCTCTACCAACCAGTTGATCCTGTCCTCAGCATGACTGTAGACTGAATACACTGTATTCCTGTCTTGTCTCCACCAGCCTTATATTCCTCTCTAGGACTAGGATTAAAGGCTTGCACTACCATCGCCCAACCTCTATGGCTAACTAGTGTGGCTGCTGTGATTGTGATTAAAGGTATGTGCCACCACTGCCTGGCCTGTATGGTTGACTAGTGTGGTCAGCTTTGCACTCTGATCTTCAGGCAAGCTTTATGTGCTACATCATAAACAAAATGCCACCACAAGGCTAAATTCGTTTTACTTGGTAAATATATTCTAGCAAAGGTTCAACATCTAACATTCACTAAATACTGTGTATGCACACAAGACTGCAGGTGGGTTCAGTCAGAGTATGAAGGTCAGCACTTTTACTCACTGAACCCTCCATATCCAGTCCTTAAACATTTAAAAATGTTAGCCATACCACTCTTACCTCTTCTATTTCAAAATGACCTTGTTTTCAGTCAGCTGGCTTAGTCCTCTTGTCCTATACAAGAGGATACTTGAATTGACTAGTTTAAAGAACAGCATGGTTTCTCGTGGTCCTGGTGGCCAGGAAGTCCAAGATGAAGGCATGGGTGTCTGGTGATGGCTTTCTTGTTTGTTCATATAGCTGACATTGAAAAGCAAGAGAGAGCAACACCCTCTGTCCAACCTATTTAGAGGGGGCATAATGTCATTAACAAGGGATAAGCTTTTAGGTTCCACCAACTTTTAAATGCCCTACCTCAAGATTCTGTCTCATTGGCTACATCTGAATTTTGCAGGGTTTTGTGGAAAGCAAAGCGATTCTAATGCACCTGCTGCTGCTGCTGCTATTACTGGGGGGAAAAATCCAACAAGTGATCTCCAAACTTTAGTTTCCTGTCAACACTAATTTATGACTTAGTCTATTATCAAATAAATCTTACTTGATTAATAACTTTAATTATTTTTAATTTGTGTGGTTAAAAATCTTAATTACTCGGGCTGGAGAGATGGCTCAGAGGTTAAGAGCACCGACTGCTCTTCCAGAGGTCCTGAGTTCAATTCCCAGCAACCACATGGTGGCTCACAACCATCAGTAATGAGATCTGGTGCCCTCTTCTGGTGTGCAGATATACATGGAAGCAGAATGTTGTGTACATAATAAATAAATAAAATCTTTAAAAAAAATCTTAATTACTCGAGCTTAGATTATTCATTTATCTATTTATTTATGGCTTTTTGAGACAGGGTTTCTCTGTGTAACAACCCTGGATATCCTGGAACTGGAGATACAGTCTTAATATGTAGCCCTGCTCTCCAAGAACTTGTGCAGCCCAGACTGCACTCAAACTTAGAGAGATTCATCTGCTTCCTCTGGGTCTTGGGATTAAAGATGTGGGGCACCAGGACTGACTATTTCTATTTTCAGAGATCTTTCAAAGTATGCTTTGCACCATTGCTGAATGGAAAAGGAATAATTCCCGAACTGAAATTGATTTGAAATCATCTTTTAGGTGATTGACTGAACAATTTCACCTTTACTCCAATAAGGATTAGTTTGCCTTTGATATTACTTTTTATGATTTATGAAAAACATTTAAGTTATAATAAATAAATTCCACAAGGAAAATATTAACCATTATGTATTACCTGAGTGGCCAGCAACTATTGGAGATGAAAAGGTTTTAGTTGGGCGGTGGATCATAACTTTAATCCCAGCATTCGGGAGTTTGAGGCAGGCAGGTTTCTGAGTTTGAGGCCAGCCTGATCTACAGAGAGAGCTTTCCTGTCTTGAAAAAACATAAGCAAAACAAAACAAGCAAAAGGTTTGAACTTTTCTCCCCTCCCTCTCTCTCTCCCCCACTTTCTTTCCTCTCTCCAACTGCTCCTGTCTCTGGAGGCTGGTCTCTCCCCTTCCCTTTTCGTTTTTTAAGATCCCTATCCCTAATAAAAATCCCCTCTGCTTGAACCCTGTCGCATGGCGTCTTTCTCTCGTGCACTGCTTTTCTTAAATTACAACAGAAGGAAAGGGAGCCTTAGCCATAATTCCGGTCTATTGTGTGCCAGCCACCACGCTAGGTAGTGTAGCTGGTAGAATATGTATTCACAAACGCCCCGTGCATTCAACGCTCAAAGCTCTGAAAGACTGATGGGTTTGGAAGACTTTCTGAATCCCCTAATACTATGAAGCCTTCATTGTTTCAGTCCGTGTTTCAATTCTAAGACCGTCGGGGCAAACAAACCTAGTGGGAAACTAGCTGACCACCAGGAGCCTGGGTTCACTGGGCGGGACTAGACTCCAGGACCGCTTCCGACTGCGCCTGCGCAAACGCGGCCGTCCCTTGCACGGCGTCTGCGCACTGAGGCAACTGCGCATGTGTCAGTGGTGAGTGGCGGGCGCGCAGTGGGGCGACAGAGACCTAAGGGCTTTAGGTGGGCTTCGGCGATTCCGGGTGGATTCCGTGGCGGCGGCGTGCGTTCAGTGGTGACTTCGGCGGGGCTTGCTGTCCACGGGGCGGGGCTCGCTGTCCACGGGGCGGGGCTCGCTGCCCACGGGGCGGGGCTCGCTGCCCACGGGGCGGGGCTTGCCTCCACGGAATCGGGCTCGCTGCCCACGGGGCAGGGCTCGCTGTCCACGGGGCGGGGCTTGCGGTTCACGCCGACCTCGGCTCTGTGGGGTCCCTGGACTTGGGCATCTTGACCCGGAAACAGGCCCTAGCATCCCGCAGGTGGTTAGGTCGGAATGGTGCTCCAACCGGAAGCGGAAGACTGCCGGGAAGGGGGCACGTGCTGGAAACAGGCCGGGGCTGCCTGGGCGGTCCCCTAACCTACCATGTTGTGTGTTCATGGCCTGCTTGCTTTCTCCGTGGAAGTTTTATCTCAGGTTGTGGTGGGGGTTTATTTTTGAGATGGTCTCTGTGTAGCCCAGGCTGACCTCGAACTCATGATTCTCTTGCTTCAATAGTGCTGTCCTCAGACCCGCATCACCACACCCAACCATCTTTCTTTGAAGTGGAGTGCTGCCCTCTGAACTATAGAAAGTTCAGCATCATAGCTGGCCGTCATCTATGGGTTACCAGCAATGCCCTTGGGTATGACGACCAAAAATGTTTCCACATGTTTGCAAACGTTTCTCTTAGGAGACGAGTGATTCCTGGCTTTTCCCATTAGAATACTGATTTGGAATACCAGCCAGGAACGTCTCCAGGTCAGTTTAATGATAACACTTCCACGCCCCCTTTCGAGCCTGAAAATCTCTTCAACAGAACTTCACAAATCCACTTATATATTATAAAAACAATATAAAACAGCCATATGGGGTAGCCCATACTTGTAATCTCAGGAATCTGAGGCAGCAGGGTCATGAGTTACAGGCTAGCCTAAGCTACATAGTGAGTTCCAGGACAGTCTGGGCTGTATAATGAGACCCAGTCTTCTGTATTTCTTCCCCTGCCCACCCCCCGCAAAAAAAGGTTAGTAACTTATGTTTTCCACCACTACCTTAGTAAATAAACACCCAGACATACAAAAATAAAGTTTATGCTTACTATCAGCAAATGTTTGATTTGTTTATTTTATATGCCTATATGTGAGGGATAACAAAAAGTTTCTTATGAGAAAGGATCATGAGTTTAAGGAGACTTTTATATTTTGCTGTATGACTACTTGATAAATTTGTACTTCCTAAGGTAGTGGTGGAAGTGACGTGTAGTTTGCAGCCATGCTTCATTGCGGGTGAGCACTGCCAAAAGCAACAGCCTCCTGTGTGCTGGGAGTTTTCAATGAACTGTTGGTTGTGCATGTTTAAGTAACTTTTTACGGATGCTAACACCCCTCATACACATTTAGTTTTGAAACCTCATATATGAGGGCATAGCTTTCAGTTTAAGAAGTTAAAGAACATCTAGGCTATGTACTCATAAGTTTTTCAAGGTTTTGGGCACTAGGTAACACAGTGTTCCCTCCGTGGGCATCAGGCATTCATGTGGTGCACACACATACATGGAGGCAAATACACAATAAAAATAAAAGGGATTGGATTTATTAAGTATAATTATGAAGTAGCCTGCTGTTTGTAGAGATGAAAACTTCCATATCAAAGATGAGAATTACTGAGATGGTTCAGTGGTAAAGTTTCTTGTGGACAATCCTGTTGCCCTGAGTTTGATACCTAGAACCCACGTGGCCAAGGTTTTTTGTTTTGTTTTGTTTTGTTTTGTTTTGTTTTTTCTTCAAGACTTGCTGAAAAACTAGAGACCCCTCAGATACAAGAACCGCAACAAGGCAGAAATAGAAAGAGACCACTGGGAAAGAAAGACAAAAGAATACAAGTGAGAGCTTTCTCTTTTTGTTGTTGTTTTGTTTGTTTGTTTGTTTGTTTTTGTTTTTCGAGACAGGATTTCTCTGTGTAGCTTTGGAGTCTATCCTGGCAGTCACTCTGGAGACCAGGCTGGCTTCGAACTCACAGAGATCCATCCGCCTGCCTCTGCCTCCCGAGTGCTGGGATTAAAGGCGTGCGTCACCAATACCCATCGAGAGCTTTCATTAGCGTTTATTGTGTGTGCAGGTTACACAGGTGTGGCACAAGGTTCATATGGAGATCAAAGTCTTACTATTTTTTTTTTTAAGACAGTGTTTCTCTATAACTTGGCTAGTTGGAGCTAGCTATGTAGACCAGGCCAAAGTCAGAGATCCACCTGCCTCTGCCTCCCAGGTGCTGGGATTAATAAAGGTGTGCACCCCCAAGCCTGACTATCCTACTTTATTTCAGTGTTTCTCTCATTTTTGCTGCATCCTTCTCCTCTCTCTCTCTCTCTCTCTCTCTCTCTCTCTCTCTCTCTCTCTCTCTCTCCCTGGGTTTGGGCTATCATATGCAAGCCACCTCATCTGTATGTTTGTTTTAGATTTTATTTGTTTGTATTTTATGTGTATGAGTATTTGCCTTAATGTATGTCCATGCACCACATGTGTGCCTGATGCCAGTAAAGACCGGAAGCAGGCATCAGGTCCCCTGGGACTGGAGTTATTGACTTGTAAGCTGCCATGTAGTTGCTCAACATAGAACCAGGTCCTCTGGAAGAGCGGCCAGTGTTTGGCTGCTGAACCATCTCTAGCACCATGTCTGTGTGTTTTTACAGGGAATCCAAAGATTGACCTCGGGTTATCAGGGATGCATAGTCATTTCACCTGCTAAGCCATCCCACCAGTCCTAGAAAGTTTTAAATATGTATGCTTTCTGTATAAAATTCACCTCTTGACAGGCTGTGGTGGCACACACCATTAATCCCAGCACTTGGGAGGCAGAGGCCAGTGGATCTCTGAGGCCAGCCTCATCTGTAGATCGAGTTCCGGGACTGCCAGGAATACACAGAGAAACCCTGTTTCAGTGGGGGGAAAAATTCACTTCTGTTTGGGTTATTGTCTTGAGTTTAATTTTTCTCATTATTATTTGGTGGGCAGAAGAAACAAGGCCGTGCAACATATATTCTTGCTCTGCAGGTTGTAGAGGATTTGTGAAATGAGTGATTCAGAAGATGATGATATACCCCAGCTTTCTTCCCACGCCTTAGCAGCTCTCCAGGAATTTTATGCTGAGCAGAAGCAGTCCACCATCCCAGGAAGGGATGATAAATACAATGTTGGGGTAATAGAGGAGAACTGGGTAAGTCCATGCGACCATGTTGGAGAAATAGCGGTGTGGCACTTACCATTGCCTAGTTACTGTTTTATCTGTCCTTCCCTCTACTACCTATCATTCAGAAACTGAGGACGCTATAGGGAGCAAGAGCAGGAAGCAGACATCGGACAGATGTCCTGGGACAGTACGTGCACATTTTCCTGGCTCTGACTGGTAGGCTGGCTGGTGACTGAAGGACGGGTTTTACAGGTAGTGGGATAATGTTGTCACGTCTATCCCTAGCTTGTGCTTTCTGCTTGAGTAGAGTCACACCCTATTGGTTTTCCTAGAACCCAACAGTCCTGATTGGAAAAAATTATATTGTTTCAGTAAAAAGGGTAGCTCAAGCTAACATAATGAAAAAAATCAATGAGAGAATTTTTAACAATAGGTTAGTTTCTAGTTTTATACATTTTGTGTTTTGTAGCCATACAAAAAGTAGGTGTACCAGGGCAATGGTACGTCCTGTAATCCTAGCCCCCCAGGAAGCAGAGGCAGGAGGATCAAGCAGCCTCAGGTCAGCCTAGGCTATAAAGTAAGTTTAGGAACAGAGATATATAGCAAGACCTTGTCTCAAAAAAGTCAAATAAAAATAAAGTAGAGGGGCTGGAGAGCTCAGCTGGAGAGATGGTTCAGAGGTTTAGAGCACTGACTGCTCTTCCAGAGGTCCTGAATTCAATTCCCAGTAACCACATGGTGGCTCACAACCATCAGTTATGAGATCTGGTGTCCTCTTCTGGCCTGCAGACATAACATGCAGAACACTGTGTACAAAATAAAGAAATAAATATTAAAAAAGAAGTAGGTATTAAAACATTAAAACTGTTGAGGGGAAACCCCTAAGTTTTTTGTTTTTTGTTTTTGTTTTGTTTTCAAGACAAGGTGTCTGTGTACCTTTTAGAGGCTGTCCTGGAACTCCCTCTGTAGACCAGGTTGGCCTCAAACTCACAGAAATCTGCCTGTCTCTGCCTCCCAAGTGCTGGGATTAAAGCCATGTGCCATGGCCACCTGGCTCCTTATGTGTTTTTATTTGTTGTTTTGTTCAAAGCTGGCTTTGAACTCCTGCTCTTCTGCCTCTATCTTCAAGTGCTGGGATTCCAGCTGTGTGCCACCAACCCGACTTCTCTATGTATTTTCCCCTTTAGCTTGATCTTCTGTGGATGAGTAGCATTAATTTAAAGCAGTAATTCTTTAGATGGTCTATGTTTTTCTCCTGCTTACTGTTTAGAATATTACATTTCTTTTCTAACTCTAAAAGTAATAGCTGTTACACAAGATATATAAAAACATGAACAAAAATTGATTATTATTGCTTATTAAAATTATTACTGGTGGGGGTGGGGCTGGGGCTGGGGCGGATGTCTCTCTGAGTTCCAGACCTAGCCAGGGCTATATAGGGACTCTTGTTTCAAAAGAAAGAAGGGAGGGAGGGAGGGAGGCAGGGAAGGAAGGAAGGAGGAAAATAAAGCTAGAAATCTAAAATTCCATCGGTATTATGATAAAAATTGTTTCCAGCTAAGCTGTCAGTCAAGTGTGAAGACAAAGTAACACAGTTTAGACTTGCAGCACTCCCTCCCAACAGAAGGGGGCTGTTCCAGCAAGTAAACCAAGAAAGGAAGGTGCACTCTGGGGAGATGGCCTTGTGACACACAGCAGGAGAGAGTTCCTAGGTGATGGTGACATCAAGTCAGAGAGGTGGCCCTTCTGAAAACTAGGACGACACTGGTCTTCCAGGGCGATCTCTGGGGGAGGGAGAGTAGAATGGTAGAATACCCCCCAGGAAGAGGGTTGTATTCAAAGGCCAATGGACGGTTTGGGAGAATTGAGGATAAATACAAAGGACTTGGGATATAATTCATTTGTTGGTGTGCTCACCTACCATTCATGAAACTGGATTCATCCTTAGTCCTTCCTAAGATGGGCATGATGGCTCACACTTATAATCTAGCACTCGGGAGGGAGAGGCAGGAAAATCAAGAGTTTCAAGTTCTTTTTGGCTACATAGGGAGTTCAAAGCCAGCATTGGATATGTGAGACCCTGTCTCTACATAAATAAATAATGAATGCACAGGGCAATCGTGCATTATTCCCTAGGAAAAACAAGTGATTACACTGGAAAATAATGCACTCTTAGTATAGTATGTGGTTCAACAGTGTTGGTTCCAGTTATCCAAAATGTGGATTACAACTACGTGAAGATGATGGAGGGAGAAGGTGTGTATGAGAGAGCAAAATGTGTGCCAAAGAAATAGATCGATCTGGAGATAGAATTTAAACATAGTATTTAGAGGTAGGGGGTGAAAGGATGAAAAATCACCAAGAATAGAAGATGATAACGTCTGAGGAATCCACGGGTGAGGAGATGTGGGATGATAGGAGGCTTGATTTTCATTGTAAATCTAGTAATTTGTGGGGTTTTCTTTTGCTTATAAGGCCATGTTCCTATAATACAGTAGAATAGGCTCTAATTCTGTAGTTTTGGAGGTGGTGTTAAGAGGATCAATAGTTTTTGAATGGAGGTGGGGAAGGAAGGGAAAGAGAAAAGGATTTTGTTATTTTGTGGAATGACATGAGAACCAAAACCATAGGCTACTAATAGTGTTGCTGAGGAAGAAGGGTCATTTGGAGCCTCCCTGCAGACAGCTCTTGTGACTTGAGATGCTTGAGAGCAGATACGGTCCGTGCATCTGTGATGCAGGGAAATGAGGCTCCTTGCTCACAGGGCCTTTCCTCCAACCATCCATGTAGAACCCATGTAGACACAGACATGAATTCATGCATACATGTAAATGTATATGTGATTCTGTCTTTGGAAACATTTTGAAATTTGTGTTTACAAGTAAACACTCAGCCAGTGCTGTGCAGACTAAATGTGAAATACGTAAGAATCCTGGTTTTCATTAGTCAGAAATGTCACTGACTTAAAGAACGGTGCGTACTTTCATCCCATTTGCTATTTGTTGTTGTAATTTTGAAGGCTGCTTTGCAGACCTATGACGAGTAGCCCTTCCAGATAAACCTTTCGAAAGGAGCGAGAAAACTACATCTTACCCGGAGCTGGGGCTATGGCTTAGTTGGTAAAGTGCTCACTTTACCTTCGTGAGGCCCTGGATTTGATCCCAGCAATCAGTACTTAACAACAATATTAACAGCAAATACTAGTGCCGAAAACACAGTGCTTGCCTAGCACATACAAGGCACTGAATTCAATTTCAGGAGTCCAAAGGAAGAAGAGAAATATTTAGTTAGGCATGGTAGCTTATACCTGTGAGGTCAGCTTTCAGAGGAGCTGAGTCAGGAGAACAGCTGTGAACTTGACATCAGTCTGGGCTACATAATAAGTTCCAGCCCAGGCTGAGCAAGTGTAAGCCCCTATCTCCAAATAATGACTGAGTACTAATCATACAAAACCACAATAGGTGCTAGAGAGTTGGCTTAGCAATAAAGAGTGTTTGCATTTCCCAGAGGACCAAGTTCAGTTCCCAGCATCCACAGGCAGCTCACAGCTGCTTGTAGCTCCAGCTCCAAGGATCAAACACCCTCTTCTGGCCTCTGAGGGTGTGTGTGTGTGTGTGTGTGTGTGTGTGTGTGTGTGTGTGCAGCTCACAGCTGCTTGTAGCTCCAGAATGACTGAGTACTAATCATACAAAACCACAATAGGTGCTAGAGAGTTGGCTTAGCAATAAAGAGTGTTTGCATTTCCCAGAGGACCAAGTTCAGTTCCCAGCATCCACAGGCAGCTCACAGCTGCTTGTAGCTCCAGCTCCAAGGATCAAACACCCTCTTCTGGCCTCTGAGGGTGTGTGTGTGTGTGTGTGTGTGTGTGTGTGTGTGTGTGTGCAGCTCACAGCTGCTTGTAGCTCCAGCTCCAAGGATCAAACACCCTCTTCTGGCCTCTGAGGGTGTGTGTGTGTGTGTGTGTGTGTGTGTGTGTGTGTGTGTGTGTGTGTGTGTGTGTGTGTGCGCGCACTCAATTGCAAACACATAAAAATCCAAAAAATCATATAAGTAGATAAGCTATGAGGGATAGAGCAATAGTAAATAAGGCAGAGTATTCTAAGGCACAGGGCTGGCTGCTGTGATAGGCATTATGGTAACAACATGCCAGGGCCTCTGTGCAGACACTGGGCTAGCAGAAGAAGCATCCGGAGGCCAGGGAGATAGCCCAGTGGGTAAAGATGTTTGCCAGAAAAATTGTTCAGGGTGAAAGCAGGTATCGGGTTCCATGTTGTCCTCGGCTCAACAAACTTAAGTCCTCATCATCTATTCACAGAACTGAAGCCTTTACATGGATTAAAGTGTTAAACATATAAATATTAAGAAGATGCAGTATTTATGATCTAGGGTAAGGAAACAGATGATTGATAAAACTGATGACATAAGATTAGCTTATAAAGTTAGGAGACAAGACAAGGAGTGTGTGTATGTGACACCTGTGAATTAATATCCCCATATACTCAAGAGCAAGAACACCCAGCTCTGGAAACTCTAGAACCGTTCACTTATTTCTGTGTCTTAGTGTTTGCTTGCAAGTGTGTCTGTGCACCATGTGCATGCCTGGTGCCCAAGGAGGTCAGAAGAGGGGACTGGATCCCCTGGAACTGGCTGTGTGAGCCGCCGTGGGGGTGCTGGAAACCAAACCCAGGGCCTCTGTAGGAGCAACAGGTGTTCTTAAGCACTGAGCTCTGTCTGCAGCCCATCAGAACATTTTCAAGAGGAAACCTACCTCTCCCCTTTAGCTATCATGGCCTCACTAGCAGTCCTCCTACTGCCTGACATCTCTGAGTATTCCATGGGATGGGATCACCTAACAAGTGGGGTTTTTAGTTTAATTTTTTTTTCCTACTCAGTGTCTCCAAGGCTCATCCACACTAGGTAGCATTTGTCAGTACCTAGGTCCCTCTGGATGAACCATAGTCCACTGTATGGGTATATTCTGCATTTTTGTGGGTGCCTGCTTTTGACCTGGCAGGCACTTGGCTTGTTTGTATTCTTGACATATTGTCATTACTTTAAAAAATAATCTTCTAGGACCTAGGGCCCCACACATGCCAGGAGAGCACTGACCTACATCCCCAGACCTTGGGCAGATTTTCCAGCAGAGACTGTGTGTGCATTGCAGCTTGGACTTCCTAGGAAGAGAGGTGGAGAAGTGGGCTGACCACAGAGGCAAACCAAACTGCCTTTTCACACTAGCATCATTCTTCATTTATAAATGTGAACATATAAGTAGGAACCACCAGACATTAAAAAAAAGTCGCCCATCAGTATGAAACAAAACATCAAGACTAAAAGCAAACATAACTGTGAGGAACAGACAAGTAACATGGGACATGAGGAGGTGAAGACAAAGGAAGCCATGGACACCACTGACTGGCCACAGGGGTCTTCAGCTCACTCTGTTCTCTGCTTCTGTTTAGTGGTGGTTGACTCTAGAAGCCTGATCAGGTTCCTGTGGTAAGTTCTGCCATCAAGAGAGTGAGCATTGGCTGGTTGTTAGCGCTAGCACTGTGACATTAGCAGCCCGATAGCAATTCTGTGTGTTGATTCTGATGAGAGACACTGGGGGATTGTACTGATTTTAAATAACTTGCAAGAAAAGTGATGACAAGTTAAATATATGTGTACTGGTTTAGGAGGGATAGGTTGAAAGACGTGTGTATGAACTCTGAGACGGTCACCCTGTTCCCGTTACAGCAGCTGAGCCAGTTTTGGTACAGTCAGGACACCGCTTTGCGACTTGCACAGGAAGCGATCGCTGCTGCTGGAGAAGGTGGCAGGTGAGCTTCAGATTTTGTTTCCTTTTTTTTTTCTCATTTAAATTAGTTTGAGGGACACATGGAAACACAACCATGACACTTAGGAGGCACAGATGAATGTATAAATGAGTATTTTGAATGTCCTTCCTAAATGAGATGCTTTCTTAAAAGTCTGAATTACAATATATAAATATTGTCACATGGCTTGCATGGCTCACTAAGAACTCTAGTACTAAGTCTAGTGAACACTGGGAAATCTATTCAGTGTAGCCCCCCTCCCCCAGCCCCCTTCTCTCTGAGACAGGGCCCAGGCTAACTTCAAACTTTTTATGTAAGTTGAGGCCGGTGTTGAACTCCTGATCCTTTTGCCTCCTTCTCCCAAGTGCTGAGATTTCACTGTGAGCTACCACACCCACCTTCACGATAACATTTCTCATTTCTACTTTGTCTCTTTTCCTTTTGCGGAGCTAGGGATCGAATGCAGGTTGTTGTACTCCCTGGGCAAGCACTTTATAGCAAGCTAGCTCCACCCTTAGCTTTTATAGCAAGCTACCTACACCCTTAGCTTCTTAGGGGGAAGTATTTTCTGAGGGCCACCCTCTAGCTTTGCTTCAACTTTCACTGAGGGATCCCCTGGCCAGAGTGCTGGGGTCTTTCAGCCACTTCTGTCCTAGGCTACCCATTTCTGTGCTCCAGTCCCTAGTTTAACAGCCTCACCTAAGCAGACTACACCCCATGGCTTCCACAGAAGCAGTCTACAGGAAAGAGTTGCCAGAAAATTGTTTTGATTTCTTCCTTCTCTGAACTTAATAGTTTTGCTGAGCATCTAATTCTGGCTTTGAAAATGTTGCTCCATTATTACTATGCAAAAAGAAGAAAGGAATGTAAATCATTTTGACCATTTGTAGAAGATCTGCTTTCTCCATCCTTTCTAAGTGTTTAGGATTCTCTTAATCCCTGAATTTGGTGTCTTGATGTGCACCTTCCTCTATCACACTGGACCCTGGGGAGGCCTTTCATTCGTACGGCTCATGTTTATGAGGTTATCTTAAATTATTTCTTCAGTTCCCCCATCACTACTGCTGTGTGCGTGTCTTTGTTTTTGGTTTCTTTTCCAGGTACTTCTGTTATTTGAGAATGGGGCCTGATCCTCTCAACACCCCTCCCCCCCTTAAACCATTTGTCTCTACCCAGATTTTCTGGAAGAATCCTGGAATCCTCAGCTTATATCTGCTGTTGAGTTCTGTGATGGATGCTTGAGCGAAGTGACTTAGATTCTGTTTTGGATTATGGTTTCAGACATTTCAGTTCCTGGTATGTAGGCTTTATTTCAGGGCTCTAGTACAGCAAAACGGTATCTCTCGGCATCCAGGAAGCAGAGAGACGGGCTGGGTCCCTGGGCAAGTTGTGCCCTTTAGAGGCCCATCCCCAGAGACCTGCTTCCTCCAGCTATGTGTACCAGCCCACTGAAGTATCCGCTCCGCCCTCAATGTGACACCCAGCTGAGTACTAGGCCTTTCACACATGAGTAACGTCTCCTTCCTGCACACCCTCTGTTGATGTCCCGTGATATCTATAGATATATTAGATAGCTATTAGACATCAGATGTTCTCCTTGAGCCCTGCCTTTTGCCTCATACCTAAAGGTGGACCTCATCTATTTATTCTGTTTGGTGTGTGCTGGGGACTGATTTCAGAGTTCCCTGGCCAGCTGCATCCTAGCCCTCTTTTTGATGTTGAGCTGCACCCTAGCCCTCTTTTTGCTTCCGTCTCTTAGTAAGTGATCAGGATGAGCTGTTTTCCAGGAAGCCTCTGAGGCTTTTCCCTTGTGCTGGTTGGAGGTGCAGGCAAGATTCTCCTCATTCCTGCCTGAAGGTTACATAGCCCTTGGTGCCTGGAGGGAGTCTCAGCATCCAGTTGGTTTACTGTGACCTAACTTCTCATCTTCTACCTGCTACCCATGTTGCTGGGACTGGAATCCAGGGCCTTGCTCTTTCACTAGTTACATCCCCAGTGTGAGGATTCAGGCATCATGCTGGCCTGCCCCTGTCACCTGGCAGAATGCACTCAGGCAGTACCCTGGTCCGCCCAGGTGCAAAGGACCCCTTTAAAAGAAAGACAACATCCCCCCACCCATGTATGCTCTCTTTCGTCTCTCTCTCTCTCTCTCTCTCTCTCTCTCTCTCTTTTTTTTTTTTTTGGTTTTTCGAGACAGGGTTCTCTGTGGCTTTGGAGGCTGTCCTGGAACTAGCTCTTGTAGACCAGGTTGGTCGAGAACTCACAGAGATCCTCCTGCCTCTGCCTCCCAAGTGCTGGGATTAAAGGCCTGTGTCACCACCACCCAGCCTCGGCTCCCTCTTTCTCGCTCTTTTTCCCTCTTTCCCGAGGTTCCCCTGGGGCAGACAGGACTTTTCCTGTCTCCCTCTTCTCTTCTTTCCTCTCTCCGTCTCTGTACCTCTTCCCCTCCCCCCCTTTTCTAATAAAACTTCTCACTTAAGTTCTGTCTGCCTGGCATGCCCTCCCCCCACCTCGGTCACCCTCGCCTGCCTTGGAACACGCCCAGGTTCCCCAAGTGCTTTATCATGACACCCGGCCCTCCTCTGATTTCCACAGGGTACCTTCTGTCATCTGTGTCAGCCATTTCCCTCCCAAACATCCCCCAAGCCACAAAATGTTCCTCCTGTTTTCTCCAGTTACCTTAGCGCACAGGGATATGAAAGAGAATCCTGGGAACGAACTGTTTCTTAAATAGATGTTTCAACAACTTCTGTTTTTAGCCCCACCTTTACTCTCGTGTCTTGAGTTTCCTGGGTCTGCATTACCCTGAGCCCCTGGGGATGCTGTGATGTAAGCCAGGGACTGCTGAGCTCTCCTGGCTGCTAATGCCAGGTTTAGCTGCTTGGGCCAACTGAGCCAGCCACCAACCTGTTTACTCTTCAGCTTCCTAAGTGTACTTTACTCTTCTGCCTGTTCCCTTTGCTCACAGAAATTTATTCCTGAACAACAAAACAAAATGAAATTGTGCTTGTTTGCTAAATGGGCTTCAATGAGGGAATACAGGTGAATCATGTGTGTTCCATGTGCTTTCCTCAGCTGCAAGTCTTGTTTTTCTGTCTTTTGATTTTACCTTGCTGTTCATTTGGTTTCTCTCAGCTTGTTGGCTTTCAATCCCCTATAAATACTTGAGACGATGGCTCATTTGGCTCATGCATTTGGAGGTTTTGGTTATGGTGAGTTGACCTGTAGGAAGCAGCACACATGGTAGAGACAGCCAGGAAGCACATTCCCTATGACCCAGCTTCCTCTCACAGCCTCTTCTAATGACCAGAGACCCAGGCTTTAACTATGTGCTTCTCAGCTGGGCCATGGTGGCGAATGCATTTAATCCCAGCACTTGAGGCCAGCCTGGTCTACAGAGCAAGTTCCAGTACAGTCAGAGATACACAGAGAAAACCTGTCTTGAAAAGAAAATAAAACATACAAATCTCTATAGGACATTTGAGGTTGAAGCTATAACCTTTGGTGATAACACTTTTCTTTGATATGTTAGATTTTCCCACTAATTAATAATGTTTACCATTAAATATTAATTAGAAGCAACAGGGCTGAAGAAGGAATGGGAACTTTTTTTCCTGAAAGGTGAGCTCAGTGTTTGTGGGAGCCAGACTGTACACCTTCCCTGTTGTATCCCTGCACACCAGAAGAGGGCACCAGATCTCATAATAGATGGTTGTGAGCCACCATGTGGTTGCTGGGAATTGAACTTACAACCTCTGGAAGAGCAATCAGTGCTCTTAACCTCTGAGCCATCTCGCTCGTTACTTTTATACTCTACATTTTCTTTCCCTTTACTAGCAACTGCCAGCTGCCAGGAGCTCCTTAACTAGAGTGGAACTTTGTGCTCCCTCCTCTCCCCTCCCCATGCTGGAATTCTCTCTGGCCCGAGCTGACACAGGTCTTTTTGTTGTTGTTTTGTTTTTTTGTATTTTTGAGACTGGGTTTTTCTGTGTAGCCTTGGCTGTCCTGGAAACTCTGTAGACCAGGCTGGCCTTGAACTCACAGAGATCCACCTGCTTCTGCCTCCCGAGTGCTGGGATTAAAGGCATGTGCCACCACCCTACTTGTTTCTGTTTTGAGACAGCATCTCACCGTGTAGCTCTAGCTGTCTTGAAACTCGCTATGTAGACCAGGCTGGCTTTGAACTCACAGAGCTATCTATGAGTCAGCACACCCTGCTTTCTGCACAGGTCTTGAGCATGCCGTCTCAACTGCTGTGAATCTGTGTGTGCAACTGTCCTTTGTTCAGAAAGCACTGTTGTAGTCATTCACCACCTGTGTCTCTCACACCCTTTCAGCCTTTCCTCCCCTCTCCACAGTGATCGCTGAGCCTTGGGAGGAGGGACTGTGATACAGATATCCCATCTGGGGCTTATAGTCCTCATATTAGAGATAACCACTGAGACCAGCAACGAGCCGGTTGCCTGTGTGAGGTCAGCCTGCAGGGCCGGGCCAAGCAGGTATTTGCATGCAGTCCACCTGCTTCCACTGACTGCAAGCCTCTGCCTTCTCTCATTCCTTCCGTTATTACTTGTTATGGTTTGACACAGTGTCTCATACTGTAGCCCTGGTTGGCAGAGAACTCACTGTGCATCCAGAACTGGCTTTGAACTCCTAGCAGTCCTCCTGCCTCAGTCCCCTGCGTGCTGGATTATAAGGGTACACTTCTGCCACCAACGCTCACTCCCCGCAGCACTGCCTCTGCCCTGCCTGAAGCATATCCTTTAGAATTTTTCAGGTGTGGCCTTCTGGGAGGTGAGCCTTCAGGAGAAACATCTTTATTTCCCCTTCCTTCTTGAGCCCTGTTGTAAGCAAGCAGTCCTCAGGTGCTGCTCATTTTCACTGAGCAGTGAAGTTCTTGATGCCTCAAGGTTCCTTCTGCCTTTCTGTTAGTGCAAAGGCACTATACCAGGAGGCGCATGTCCTGCCTAGGACACAGTACACTACCTCAGAGGGTTTCCTGTCTACTGCATGAGTACTTGGGCTGTGAAGCCTTCCCAGCCTCTGTAAGAAGCATATCTCAGGTTAGAGAGATGGTGGGAGCGAAGAGTGCTCACTGTTCTTGCAAAGGCCTTGCATTAGGTAACAAAGGTTTTATATATATATATATATGTATATACATATACATATATATATATATATACATATACACATACATTTTGTTGGTTTTTTTTGTTTGTTTGTTTTTTTCAAGACAGGGTTTCTTTATGGCTTTGAAGACTGTTCTGGAACTCACTCTGTAGACCAGACTGGCTTTGAAGTCAGAGAGAACAGCCTGCCGCTGCCTTTCAAGTGCTGAGATTAAAGACATACATCACCATGCCCGGCTGGAGTTAGACATTTTAAATACCAGGTTCCTCAGAAGTAAAACCTGTAAAGTTTTCTTTAGATGTTATTAATATTTGCTTACACCGTTAACTTCTTTAAGAAAATATGAGCTTACTTTGTTCAAGAAAATCCCGCTTTATGTGTTAGCAAGAAAGACGCCTTTGGAGTTCCTTAGAGCTGGAGCTGGTGTGGTATAAATCCTACACTCAGTTCTCAGAGTTCTTTATGTCTAAGGAACTTGGGGCACAAGTGAGCTGTCAGTGGCAGACTGGACTGCTATTAGTGGTCTTACACATAGCCTGGGTTTCTAGTGGTTCCATTCTTGTGCCCAGTGTATTTGTTGATAGCACCAAGAAAACTTAGAGTTTGAGCATCTGTAATAAACGCTGTTTACAGATACTGAGATTTGGAAGAAAAGTTGAGATCATTGGTATAATTTCATCTAATGTGAAAAATAGTCACTGTTGTGGAATATTATTTTAACTGGACAAATATGTGTTACATTTGCTCATGCTGCAGAATATCACTTTAACTGTGTAGAGGTGTGTTACTTTTGTTTATGCTGCATTTGTTTAATTATGAAAAGATGCATTGCATTTGTTTTACCTTCCATGCCTAAGGCACCTGATTGGTCTAAGAAAGAGCTAAACGGCCAATAGCTAGGCAGAGAAAGGATAGGTGAGGCTGGCAGACAGAATAAATAGGAGAAGAATCTAGGCTAGAGAGACTGAAAGAAGAGAGACACTGGGGCCAGAAGCCAGGCAGTCCACAAGCCAATCAGCAGACACAAGAAGCAGTGAAAGTAAAACATTTAGAAGTAAGAAAGGTAATAAGCTCCAAGGCAAATAGTAGATAAAGAAAAACAGGTTAAGTTAAAAAAAGAACTAGACAGAAATGAGCCTGAGTTAGGCCAAGCATTCAAAATTGTAATAAGTCTCTGTGTCATGATTTGGGAGCTGGTTGGTGGCCCAAAAGAAAAAAGCCTTGTATGAGTCACTGTAGTTGATGTACTAGTCATTGTGTGAACCGACAGAAACAGCCTGCAGACTAAACAGTCGTCAAGGAACCTCACACATTGGCAACTACATGGCTTAAAGTGGGGAAGCCTCAGAGGACACACTGGAGCCCTAAGTGTGGTGTCTTCAAAAGAAACTTCCAACCCTACGAAGGTCAGAGTCATCATATGAGCTGCCTCTTAGGAAATAAGGATATTGCATGATAGTTGTTTTAAAAAGGGATCAGATGTAAAAGCCACAAATATATACAGTAAAATAAGTCATAGACTTCACATGGATGCAATGTGTGATATAGAGGTATCGCTCTTAAACAACTGAATGTAAGTTTCCAGTATGTGGAAGTATGCTTAAGGCATTCTTAAGTAAGGAGTAAGAAATCTTAAGTTCTAAGTGGAAGTGAATTAAAATACTTTTTTTTTCTAGAATCAGAAAAAAAAACAAAGCAAAATGAAATCTGAGCACAGAGACTTTTAAAAAGTTGTTAATAGTGGGCCGGGCATTGGTGGCGCATGCCTTTAATCCCAGTACCCAGGAGGCAGGTGGATCTCTGTGAGTTCGAGACCAGCCTGGTCTACAAGAGCTAGTTCCAGGACAGCCTCCAAAACCACCCTATCTCGAAAAACCAAAAAAAAAAAGTTGTTAATTGCACCATTCATGATCTCAGGTTATTGACTTACTTCCAGAATTGCATGTGTGAGTGCGCCCAGCGTGTATCAGAAGCTCCGGGAGCTGCACAGGGAGGACATCTCTGTATACATCTTTGAGTACGACAGAAGATTCGCCATATACGGGGAGGAATTTGTCTTCTATGACTACAACAATCCACTGGACTTGCCCGGAAGAATCCCCGAGCACAGTTTTGACATCGTGGTTGCGGATCCTCCTTATCTATCTGAGGAATGTCTCAGGAAGACGTCCGAAACAGTCCGGTTCCTGACTCGGGGCAAGGTTCTGCTCTGTACAGGTGGGTGCTGCCCTTCTCATCCTGTCAGGGTGCTGGCTTCAGGAGTTGGCAGAGATCTCAAAACTGGATCCTGAATCTGCCATGTACTGCATGGCCTTAACCGGGTCATGAGACTTCCCTTGCCCCAGAGGGCCATTGTGAATTGAGTGATGCAGCACACATGATGTGTTCAACATGGTCTGACTCATGCCTGTGTATACATGTTAGCCATTCTGTTTAGTAACCGCCACCATTATGGCCACATATATGCACTACACACATAGCATCTATGCACCACATAACACACACATACACACAATAAAAAACGTGGAAAAAGCAGGCACTTTGCAAACATGTTAGAGGAAGTTAAAGGGAATATAAAGACTATATCTGGGGCTGAAGAGGTAGTTCAGCAGTTAAGAGCACTGCTGCTCTGTCAGAGGATCCAGCTTCAATTCCCAGCACCCACGTGACAGCTCACAACTGTCTGTAACTCCAGTTCCAGGGCTTCTGACACCTTCACAGAGACATACATGCAAGCAAAATACCAATGCACATAAAATAAAATACTATCTCCTGTATTCTTTGGGATTGTCCCCCAGTTATTCAGGGATCTTTATCTAGAACCCAGTTGTAGGAATGCATTTGACTCTAGCTCACTTGGTATGGTCTTCACAGGAGCCGTCATGGAAGAGCAGGCAACTCAGCTCCTTGGTGTGAAGATGTGCAAATTTATTCCAGAACACTCCCGAAACTTGGCCAATGAATTCCGCTGTTACACAAACTATGATTCTGGTCTGGACTATGAAACCTAAATTCACATGGCACATGTCCATTTCCCAATTTATTCTTTCTCTGTTGAAATGTGGCCTCCCCTCACTCTGCCTTGGACTGGGACTCTCCTGGTCTAATTTTCAAAATAAAACTTATCATTGCTATTTCTGTAATGAGGTTGGGATTTTTGTTGTTGTTGTTGTTGTTTTTTTCAAGACAGGGTTTCTCTGTGTAACAGCCCTGGCTGTCCTGGAACTCACTCTGTAGACCAGGCTGGCTTCAAATTCACAGAGATCTGCCTGCCTCTGCCCCCTGAGTGCTGGAATTAAATATGTGTGCCACCACACCCTGGCTTGAAGTTGGGATTCTTACATGAACCCGAATTCACTGACTCAGAGTAGAGAGAAATGTTAGAAGCTGTTTAACTGTTCAACATCTGCAAAAACAGAACAGGCCTCCTGAATGGCCCAGGACCTTGGCCTCTGCTGGAAGTTTGCATAAAATGGGCAGCTCTTGCCTGCCAGTGGACTGGGAGTGAATGCTCCAGCAGCTACTTGGAGACCTGATTGCCTCCATGGAGCAGGTTGATGATCCAAGGCACGGTGTCTCAGCCACACACCCCATCCCCCTACCCCCCACCCCACCCCACCCCGGCCCCCAGGCTCAGCCTCCCTTCAGCTCTGAGAGCCCTGGTGGACTGTAGCACTGCTGTTCCAGCTCGTGGCTCAGCTCAGCATCTCACTCACACTGTGAAAGGGGATGGTGGTGCCAGGCCAAACTCCATAATCAAACAACAGAGCTGGGGCACTGCCCTCAGGGTGCTATAGTGGTCTCAGGCCCTCCATATGTCTAGGAATGAGCTCTAGCTGTACTATAGAAGGATATCTGAGATAAAAGCCAGCGTTCCTCAGGAACTTTGTGAAACTGGCTGTCCATCCCCAAAAGGAGTCCCTTGCCCCATCTCCTTTCTTCCTTGTAATCCACATGCTTTGTCCACCCCAAGCCCTCTCACTGTCTCACACTCACACTGCACTCTATTCTCTGCTCATCTCTTGCTATCTCCATTTTCTCTCCCACTTCATCGTGATATCATAGCAAAAGATATCACTTGCTATGTGATATCTTTTGCTATCTCCACTATTTTTCCTGCTCTCCTGCTTCCTTAGGCCTGGTCGTGTCCAGTCTGTGTTCCTTTTTATATCCCTCTGGATATATTCTCTCTCTCTTATCCACAATAAAAACCTTTCCCCTAATGGAGCAGTCATGTTGGTAGTTTGCGTACCACACCCCCTCACAGGAAACAAGAGTAAGTACATAAGATCCTTCTGGTTGTAGCCAGGTGTTGGTGGTGCATGCCTTTAATCCCAGCACTTGGGAGGCAGGTGGATCTCTGTGAGTTCAAGGCCAGCCTGGTCTATAGAGCCAGTGCCAGCACAGCCTCCAAAGCTACAGAGAAAGCCTGTCTCAAAACACCCCCTCCCCATAACGAAAGTCTTTACTCCAAGCCGCCCAAGCCCTGCTGTCACATGGGCGCTTTCCGCCAGGCCGCCTGAGTTCCGCCCACCACTATGTTAAGGTCCCAATTAACACATAGAAACTTATATAAGGTTACAAATGCTGCTTAGCCAAAGACTAGGATTTCTCATCTGCTAGCTCAGTAAGACTTATCTTATGGAGGATGCCTTCCCGGGATCACATGGCAGCTCAGAGCAGAAAGCAAGAGAAAGAGCAAAAGAACGACTTCCTTCTTGTTCTGGCTTATGTATGAATCTGCCTGCTATGTCACTTCCTGCCTGTATCACAAGACTTCCTTTTACTACATTTCCCAGAATCCTCCCATCTATCTTGCTTTCCTATTGGCCAACAGTACTTTATTTATCAACCAATAAGACAAACATATACACAGAAGGACCTCCCCCATTCCCCCTCCCCCCCCCAAAAAAAAAAATCCTTCTGGTGTTTTGGTAACTTTTGAGACCTACAGTCTTGTCAAAATTAAAAACAAACAAAACAACAACAAAAAATACTCTACCTCTCTGGGAAAGGATGACTTGCTTTGATCAAAAGAATGTCAGTTGGCCAACACATGTCACTTGTTCTATCCCCTCCCCCACACTGACCAGCAATTCTCCAAGTGGAAGTTGCTTTAACAGCTATCCCTTGACTTGGACAGCATCACAATTCACCTGCAGAGTAGGAGAAATGCTACTGGTTGTTGGGCACCTGTGTTGGCTAGTTTTATGCCAACTTGAGACAAGGTATGGTCATCAGAGAGGAGGGAGCCTCAACTGAGAAAATGCCTCCATAAGATCAGGCTGCAGGCAAGTCTGAAGGGCATTTTCTTAATTAGTGATCAATGGGGGAGGGTCCAGCCCATTGTGGGTGAGGTCATCCTTAGGCTAGTGGGCCTGGGTTCTAGAAGAAAGCTGGCTGAGTAAGCGATGGGAGCAAGCCAGTAAGCAGCACCGCTCCATGGCCTCTGCATCAGCTCCTGCCTCTAGGTGCCTGCCCTGTCTGAGTTCCTGTCCTGACTTCCTTCAGTGGTGGACTATGGATGTGGAAGTGTAAGCCAAATAAACCCTTCCCTCCCCAATTTGCTTTTGGTCATGGTGTTTGATCACAGCGACAGCAATAGTGACCCTAGGACAGCACTGGAGAAGATGGAGTTGTCACTACAGGCAACACCCAGCCTGTCCTGGCTGATCCAGAGGCAGAGGCCAGGGACAGGAGTCTCTCTTCAGAGATCAGGAGAATTCCTTCTTATTCTTTAGACCTTGGCTGTCATGTTCCCAGATGGCATGGCTCTAAGAAGTGCTGCTTTTATGAGACACCTGGCACATGTTGTTACATTCTTAAAACTGTTCTATAAACATTTTTGTTTCTACCTTATTGTTTCTGTAGGAACCAATTTGCCACAAATTCCTTAGTCCAGAAACAAACATTAAGTGACAAAGTCTATGTAGAAATGAAATGTTCTGTTTGGGAACTGTGGACAGCTAACAGTGTAGAAATCAGAAAAGAGGTGTCCTGTAAGCTGCAACTACTGTACGAAAGAGACAGGGCACAAGTCAACTCCTCAGAAGCACTAGGCCTACAGAACCACATCATGAAGGTTTGGTTCCCCCCCCCCTTTGGAAATTGAAGCCAGGGCCCCATGCCTGCAAGGCAAGCGCTCTCTCTACCAGCTGAGCTGTGTTCCCAACCCTGTAACAGGCTCTTTTAAGAATCAGTCAACATACTTCATGGCTTTGGGACCCTTAATGTTGCTTCATTGGTGGTAAATCTATGTTCATACGTGACCCATTTCTGAACCTCATAAAGACCTGCACTGTTTCTAGGGCTCTCAGAAGACTACTTGTTGGGTGCATTCTGGTCTAACCAGGCAGAGGTGCTTGGGCTACATTCAAGCAGGTTGGTCCAGGAGGCGTTTCTTTGCTGTCTCTCTGCCCGCATCATAATAGTGGGCACAGACCAAGCATCACGGATGCTCAGAGCAACTTTGCCTCTCATGCTTTGTATATGGTCTGAATGTGAAATGGCCCCCACAGGCTCATGTGTTTGAACACTTGGTCCCCAGGTGGTAGTGCTGATTTGGGATGTTGTAGATCCTGCATCCTAGCTAGCATCAATGAGTCACTAGGTGTGAGCCATGAAAGTGATGCCTCCACAGAGCTCTCTCCATCCTGTTGGGATGTGACCTGATGCCTTCAAGCTCTCCTGACTGTGATGGACTGTACCCTTTGGAGTATGAACCACACAAGGTGTCACATGGATGAGAAAAGTAATACACTCTTTAGAGGATTACAGAGGTTGCAAAGAACCTTCTACTACTCATCCTTGTACCCATCCCCAAGAGGAGGAGATCCTAGCTTTTGCAGTTTTGCTCACAGAATCTGTCTCTTTGTTCTTCACTTAAAAAAAAAAAGGATTTATTTATTATATATACAGTGTTCTATCCGAATGTTTGCCTGCACGAGGGTACCACATCTCATTATAGATGGTTGTGAGCTACCATGTGGTTGCTGGGAATTGAACTCATGACCTCTGGAAGAGCAGCCAGTGTGCTTAACCTCTGAGATATCTCTCCAGCCCCTTCCCTTCACTTCTAAAATCAGAGCTTGAGCCAGTTACTAAGAAACATCCTATTGTTGTGGTTTTCACTTTGCACTGATGAGAAAATAAACTAAGAAGTTTGGGTAAATGGCCTCTGAACGTGGAATTGCTGGTATTAGCCCAAAGTTGGTAGGTTGGTCAGTTGCACTGTGTTGTCTGGAGACAGTGTATCATAGTTATTGTCAGCTAGACACAATGGTGTATCTAATAAGTCAAGTTCTCAAGGCAGAGCTGTGTCCTGGCAGAGAGTCCAAGAATCCAACTATTGTTCAGTCCACGCAGCTGGATGTCTCAGTTACTCTTTGGCATACACCTGAATCCCGAAGAAGCAGGCTCTAATACTAGTGAAGGAATGTCTCAGCTTCAGGACCGATGAACTTACTAGTGGGGGTGAGGGCAAGCAGGCAAAAACCTAAAACTTTTCTCTCCCAACCCTTTATATAGGCTGCCACCCGAAGGTATGACCCAGATTTAGATGGGTTGTCTAAACACAAAAGATCTGGGGATGGAAAAGTCCTCAAGCTGGTACAGCAAGCACTTTAGTGACTGACCTATGTCCCCAGTCCTGCTTCAGGTTTTCTTTTACCTTAATACTTAGGGGAAGGCTATTAGATTTGTGAATTGGACACACTTAGAGATCAATAGCAGTAGATGATATAACAATTATAGCAATGGACTCTGATAAAATCCTGCACCTTGGACCCCCCATATTGAAAATATACAAAATAGGGTCTCTTTATTTTGCCTATTAACTATACTAAAATGATCCTCCTGCCTCAGTTTCCTACGTAGCTGTGACTGGAGGGTGTGCTACCACACTAACTTCAAGGCATTTTTTCCCTCCAATTTTTTTGAGACAGTGTTTCTCTATAGCCCAAACTGGCCTCAAACTCCCAGCAATCCTCTTGCCTTTTAGCCTGACACATGGTGGAATTATAACTGTGTATGCCACCACACTGGCTTCAGGGTCAATATACCAGGTCAATATGATATCATGACAGGTGACCTGAGAAAACAAGATCTTTTATCATTAAGTGACTCACAGGCAGGTAGCATATACAAAATGGAAACACTGGACAGACAGATAACTCACATTCCAGCAAGAAGTAGAATCTCAAGACTTCAAATATGTACAAAGATGTGTAGCCAGGCAGTGGTGGCACACACCTTTAATCCCAACACTCAGAAGGCAGAGGTAGGCAGATCTCTGTGAGTTCAAGGCCAACCTAGTCTACAGAGTGAGTTCCGTGACAGCCAGGGCTACACAGAGAAACCCTGTCTGGTGGGGAAAAAAAGAAAAGAAAAAAAAAAGTTAAACCCTAAGAATTACTTCTGCTGGGCGGCGGTGGTGGCACATGCCTTTAATCCCAGCACTCAGGAGGCAGAGGGAGGTGGATCTCTGTGAGTTCGAGACCCGCCTGGTTCCAGGACAGCCTTCAAAGGAGAAACCCTGTCTCGAAAAAGCAAAGCAAAGCAAAACAAAAAAGAATTACGTCTGGAGTTTTTCATTTAATATTTTTAGATCTCTGTTGACCATAATTGACACATAGGGCAAGACAGAACTGTCCCAGCACGTGATTATAAAAAGATCTTTGGTAGCCTGCAGAATACCTACCTCCATGCCAAGCAATGCCACAGAGTCCTCATGACAGAATTTCTTTGTTGGAAACATGCACCAAGAAAAATTTCTGGGGGCCGAGGAAGCAGATATGGTGCCTTCAGTATCAGGCCCTGCTCTACCACAAAGCCTCGGAACAAACCTGCCTGGCAGACCTGTGCAGCCATGTTCACTGTGTGAAGTAAGATGCTAAGTAGAGTAAAGGCCACTGAGCTCAAGCGGCTGTAAATCCTCTATTTGAACATTGTTTCTTTCTTTTTTTTTTTTTTTGTGGTGGGGAGGGGTTCTAGACAGGGTTTCTCTGTGTAATAGTCCTGGCTGTCCTGGAACTCTTTGTAGACCAGGCTGGCCTTGAGCTCACAGAGATTGCCCTGCCTCTGCCTTCCAAGTGCTGGCATTAAAGGTGTGCTCTTGTCTTAGTTTAAGAAAAGCACTTTTGTCTTGTCCACAGTTGTTGCCCAGGAGCTTGGTGACAGGAGTCGAGCATGTATTCCAGAGACACTGGGCTAGCTTCCTATTGTTATAGCACAGTGCCTGAGATGATCTGGGAAAATTTGTCCCTGGGCTCACCATTCTGAAGGTTCCAACTTAAGGTCAGGGGGACTCACTGTTTCGGGTCCTTGGTAGGTTTTCCAGATAGTGGCACCAAGGAGCACGTGACAGGCAAAACTGGTATAGGGTAAGTGAAGGAGATGGGTCCCATTGGGTACATCCCCAGTGGCCTAAGGACCTCTGTGAGGCTCTCTTTTTTTTTTTTTTTTTTTTTTTTTTTCCCTGAAAGTGAGTCAGGAGAGGGTGTGGCTCACTGGAAGAGATCCTACTTCAAATTTCCAAGGGTTTGGGTTTCCTCCCAACACTCCAAACAAATTCACCTAAGCAGACTCTGGAAAGAAATGAAATGCACATGGCCAGCATACCCTTCAGCTAGCATTATTTTAGTGAATTAGAAAGAACTTCTACAAATATACTCAGGGGAGACTTCTCACGTACACGAGAGTAAGGATTTAGCTCACAGTTTAATACCCAGAGTGAGGCCTCCACATGCTGGAGACTGGGCCCTCCCTCTTCCTCCTCAGGCTTGGCTTGATCCAAAAGCCCAAGCTGTGTGCTTGGAGCTCCCTGAGAACTGGCTAAGATATCACATTCCACCTCCTGCCATAAATTGAGACCAGTGGCTTCCAAAAGTGGAAGAACAACACCAAAACAAAACTGTGATAAAGTTGAGATCATCCATATGCTAAAGAACAAAGGAGGAGAGTTTGGTTTCTGGAACCTGGAGGCCCCTCAAATCCCTCTCTCTATTGACCTGAGAGGCCTTCAGGGCATAGATTTGGAGCACCCATTTCACCTTGGTGAGCCTTGGCAACAGGCTGAACTCAGAGACAGGGCACAATATCACCTAAAAGTTCATCTGCACACCACAATTACGGTGGAAAGAATCCTATTAGAGGAAAGCGGATGTTTATAATTCGCTTGTATGTCAAGGAAGTTTTAAAAATAACATGCTTGAGCTAAATTACTAATATGAAAATAGTTTCTGCCTCTATTCAAAATAGCCTTAGGTATGTAGTGTCTACTCTGAAAAATACAAATATATTTAAAGCTTATGTAGCTGTCCTTTAAGAAACAGTGGGCAGTGGTTGGGGTGGGGGGTGGTGTTGGGGGAACAGATGCTCGCAGGAAGCTGGGTGGTGCCAGTCCCTGCATCAGCGCCCCGCTGGCCTGTCGCTGGGCCCGAGCAGCAGCTTGGCTCCCGGCTTGTCCATGCTGGAGTTGGCGCTGTCCGAGGCCTTGTCGGGCTCGGGCACGCAGGTGCAGCCCACCGGAATGGTGACATAATGTTCGGCGTAGACTGAGCGGCCCCCGGCGCAGGCCGCCGTGCGGCGCAGCACTACCGCAGGGGAGTAGACAGGGGCACTGCGGAAGCGGAAGTCCTCCTCACCGAAGAGCCCGGTCAGGCAGCCGCGGCACAGGCAGTAGGCCTCAGGCAGGTACCTCGGGAAGCGAGCAGGGTCGTACGAAATCCTGCCAACAGAGCGAGAGAGTGAGGGCTGCGGCAGGAGCATCACCGTGAGTTCAAGGCCGGCTTGGGCTACATAGCAAGCTGGGCCAAATGAGGAAGACTGAGCAGGGTTGGGCCCGACGACGCATCCAGTAGTTAGCATCCTGCTAAGGGCCTACTTGGAACGGTTACACCACCAGGCGGTGAGCCCCGACCTAGAAAAGATTGCTCTACCATGGCACTTGACTGACCGCTGTCAGATTTGAGATGCTGGATGCAGCATGGACCACTATCCTAGAGCGTTTTTAAAACCACCCTGCGTTGGGGCTGGAGATCTGCTCATTGGTTAAGCGCACTGACTGCTCTTCCAGAGGACCTGGATTGAATTCCCAGCACCCACATGGTGGCTTACTGTAATTTCAGTTCTAGGGGACCCAACACCCTGACACCCTCAGACATACCTGCGTGTAAAACATCAATGCAGCTGTGTGGTAGTGGGGCATGCCTTGAGGAAGATCTCTGTGAGGCCTGCCTGGTCTACATAGTGAGTTCCAGGCCAGCCAGGAATACACAAAGAAACTGTCTCAAAAAACCAAGCAAGCAAACAAAACTAAAAACCACCAAATATATAAAAATAGGTAAATTATTTTAAAAAAACAAAACCCTACCCTGTGTCAAGGTCACTGGTACAACACGCAGGTGACCACTGTATTAGGACAGGACAGACCATACTCCTGGCTGCCTTGTCAACCCTGAGGAGCCATCTCTGTGATTTCCAAGTCCAGGCCTGCCAGGCTCTGATTCCAGTTCCTGCTGCACCTGTAAAGAAGGCCATTCTGCGTGTTCTCTAGATAAGCTAAAGCAGTAGCAGGGAACAGGACTGGCTGGCCAGGGACATTTAAAATTGAGAAAATCTTAAATTCCATCATTTTGATTTATCTCCAAGTCTTCCAAGTTTCAATTCAGATGCCAAATGTAAACAGCTCCAGGACAGCCTGTGGCCAAATCCTAGGAAGGCCATACGTTAGCTAGTGGCTCACTTAGAAACAAAAGCAACCACAGGACACAGCCTGCTCTCACAGCAGCCACCTACACAGCTGCAGAAACCCAGAGTGTCATCGGCAGGAACCCAGGACCCAGGACCCTTCTTGAATGTCTCCTTGCTGGGGGAAGCATTATCCCCATTGCTCATGGGACTTGTGTGTGCCTGCATCCATGTCCACTAATCTAAGCCTCTGGGACCCTGGCAGTCCCTTATGGGTCTGCTCTCTCCAGAGCCCCTCACACCCATCATCTATTAGCCTTTACCTTGCTGGTTAGCAGCAGAAGTGTGTGCCAGCATGGGAAGCAGCGAACAGTAGCCTGAGTCCAGTGAAGAGTAAGGCTATATGGAAAGTCCTTACCTAATTTCATACCAGGTTTTGCTAATTTGAGTTTTTTTTGTTTGTTTTTGTTTTTTTTTTAAAGATTTTATTTATTATGTATACAACATTCTGCTTCCATGTATATCTGCACACCAGAAAAGGGCACCAGATCTCATTACGGATGGTTGTGAGCCACCATGTGGTTGCTGGGAATTGAACTCAGGACCTCTGGAAGAGCAGTCGGTGCTCTTAACCTCTGAGCCATCTCTCCAGCCCGCTAATTTGAGTTTTTGTTTTGTTTTTCAGACAAGGTCTCACTGTATAGTCCTGGCCATACTGGAACTCTCAGTGTAGATCAGACTGGCCTCAAACTCACAGATCTGCCTGCCTCTGCCCCTTGAGTGCCAGGAGTGAGGTTGAGTGCCACCATACCAAAGCTTGAAATTATTTTTACTTTGTTTTTGTTTTTTGAGACAGAGTTCCTCTGTGTAGCTCTCGCTGTCCTGGAACTCACTCTGTAGACCAGGCTGGCCTTGAACTCAGAGATCCACCTACCTCTGCCTCCCAAGGTGTGGGATTAAAGGTGTGCATCACCACTGCCGGCCATTTGAAATTATTTTTAAATGAAGAGCAAAAAGAGAAATAGTTAGGGTTTCAATTGCTGTGAAGAGACACTATGAACACAGCAACTTTTATAAAGGAAAACCTTTCATTTGGGTGGCTTATAGTTTCAGAGGTTTAAGCCAGGAAACATGGCAGCATGCAGGCAGGCATGGTGCTGGAGAAGGAGCTGAGAGTTGATATTGATCTGCAGGCAACAGAAGTGATCTGCTTCACTGGGTGTGGCCTGAGCATATATGAGACCTCACACCTGCCTCCACAGTGATACTCTTCCTCCAACAAGGCCAACCCTGATCCAACAAGGCCACATCTCCTAATAGCCCCACTCCCTTTAGGGGCCATTTTCTGTTGGGGATGCATTTTCTTTCAAACCACCAGAAGAAAAAAATATAAAAAAAAAATAAAGTTTTTAAAACTCCCTGATGGTAGAGCCAGGGAAATCTAAGCCTGACTGAATACCGAAAGCCTCAGTGAATGAACTGTTGGTGTGTTGAGACACTGTGGATCTGCCTGGCAGTAAGTACCCTTGATATCTGGTGGTTTGCAGATAATGGAGACCGGCAATGGCCCTGGGTACCCGGGTTTGCTGGGAGAGGGTGTGTGTCCTGTTTCTAAGAGCACACAGGCCTGTGGAGAGGCAGGACCATGGGCACCAGGCACTGAGACCATAGTCACCTCCAGTGGAGGGTCTGGGAAAATTCCACAGGGACCTGGAAGATGTGGTTACAACACAGGCTTCTCTAAGCTGGGAGGTGGAGGAAGCTGCAGACAGAATGTAGTAACACACACCTGGACCAGAAAAGAGATGGCTGTTGCAAAAGGTATTATGGCTGGAGCAATGGTTGTCAACCTGTGGGTTGTGACCCCTTTGGAGGTTGCATATCAGATATTTACAATATAGTTCACAACAGTAGCAAAATCACAGTTATGAAGTAGCCATGAAATAGTTTTATGTTTGGGGTCACCACAACATGAGGAACTGTATTAAAGAGTCGCAGCACTAGGAAGCCTGACGCCCATTGGACTGGAGTGGTTATGTGTGAGGGTGAACTCAGGGGTGCTGGGGGCATGCCTGAGCATGTGCAGGAGAGGACTGTGTATAAGCATGTATGTGTGAACAAAAGCATGGGCAGAGGTTGGGTGTGACATATGAGGGCACACGTGTGAGTGTAAGAATGTTCCCGAGGACCTGTGTTGTAGATTCAAGGCTGTGTGAGCATGCTTGAATGTGTGAGCGTGCGAGATTGGGAATATGTTTGTGTGTGCTGAGTCTGTGATTGTGTGTGCTCATGTGTGTGGTGGCAGGCTAGGGATCTGGTGGGAGCCAGAGCAGAGGACAGGAATTTAATTACACAGCTCCCTGGATGGGGAAAAAAGACAGGCTACCCAGCATCCAGTGAGACTCCCGGAGAACCCAAGGGAACTCTCGGAAGACCTACTGAGACGAGGCGCTTCTCTTTGGCATATCTGTTTGACCTGAGACCATCATACACCCCTTTCAGTGCTAACCAGCATCCTGGGTGTCCTTCAGGAGCAGCCGACTCTCAGATGCCACTCTGGTTAGTTTTGTAGGTGAAACTGTTACTGCTTTGGTGCCTGGTGGCTAAAGGCTCATCCAACTAAAAATATCCACCCAGCACTCCAGGTGGCCCCAGACCAAACCTTTCCACTTCACCTTGAACCCTCTGAACTAGGGCCAGTGACAAGACACCCACATCCCCCAACCCACCTGCCACCTGGGACAGAATGAAGGAATGAACATGGGGTATTTTCAGAATGTATCTTTGAGACCTGGGTTGTTCCCTTGCCCAGGAGGGTGCTCGACATGGAGACTCAGATGTGCCACCCACTGCAGTGGTGTTCACTCAGAGTGACCAGCACTGCAGAAAGGCAAGCAGCCCCAGAGTTTATGGATGCCTAGCTTCCTGCCTAATCTGGAGAAATCACCAGCTCCATGGGAAAGAAAGAGCAAGGCCTCTGCAGGGACCCTTTCTCTTCCAAACATGGAAATGTAGCCCAGCAGAAACCCTGCCTGGCCTCCCTGGCCAGTCCCCCAATGTCTCTACTGAACACTGTTCTGTGCAAACTTGGCTCGGGACCTGCTTGAAACACATCAACTTTTCCCCACTGACGAGAATCTCAGGAGCGGCCCTGGCCCCGTGTGAAGTTTGGCTGGGGTGAGTGACAGCTGGTGGGGCTTAATCCAAGAACAAAGGACAAGTCCTCCAGAGATGATTAGAGGTGATGGAAGCTGAGCTCTTGGAGGAATGTAAGTGACAGCAGGGACAGAAAAAGAGCGCTGCCCCTGGGCCTGGACACGTAGGAAACAATTCTAAGCGGTTCCGGAGGTGGAGCTCAAAGAACAATGAACACGTTCCCAGGAGGAATCTGCCACCTGATGTGTGCATCTCAGGGCCAAGTGTAGCCAGGCAGCCACCAGCACAGTTTGCCTCTTTCCAAAACATATTTCCATTTCAAAGCAGCAGAACCCAAGGATGGCCGATTCTCCCCCGGGGCAACCCAAAAAGCTCCAACCCCAGGCACCAAGCTAAGGGGTCCTGACCAGAAGTCCCAGGCACCCATGAGTAAGTGGGGACCAAAATGGCCTCAGCAGCCTGAGTCAGCAGCACTGAGAGCCAGTGAGTTCAGCCCAGAAGACTTTCTAGAGAAGGCAGGGAGCGATCAGACAGGAGTCCTGGAAAGAAAACGTTGGTTCAGTCTAGTCACCCACCAGGGACCCAGAGCAGATTATCACTGCCGCCAGTTGAAGGGGATGGTTTGACAGGAAGGCCACTTTGCCAGCTTCCTGGGGGCCCTTTAGACCAGGCTTGAGTTTTGGAAAGGTCTTGGAAAATTCCCTCAAGTGAGTGTATTCGTTTAGTCTATAACATCAGCACATCTCTAACCAGAATCCCAGTGTAGAACTTAGCAAACGGATCCTAAAACTGACAGGAAGGAAAAGGCCACATTCCAGGGCAATGAGCGGGTGACTCTCCACCAGACTAGAAGTGATTAAAAGACGAAGGTAAGACCAAGATGGTGGTTAATCCCCAGGGGACAGCTAGGCACAAGCAGCTTCCCTCACTAAAAGCCGAGAACCCTCTGAAAAGGCCCTGTCAGTGCAAGCAAGACCGCCAACATGGGGCTTACAGAGTACCTGCAGCAGAACCAAGCAAGGCTCTTGTTTAAAATGAAGGCTCTGGCAGAGTGTGGTGTGTGACACACGGTCCATGCAGCACTCGGAAGGCTGAGGCAGGAGGACTATAAGTTGCAGTCCAGCCTGGGCCACATCAAGTTTGGGACCCTGTTTCCTGAGAGAGATGTGTCAATCATCCTGACTTATTCGTTATATAATGTACTCATGTATTAGAACCTTACATGGTGCTCATGAATATGCATAATTATTGTGCTAATAAAATTAACATATCTTAGAAGAAGATATGTTAATTATAATTTCCAGTCTTCTTGTCTGTTGTGGACTATTTAACTATGTAAAGGTGTCTTACATTTGCTTAATGATGTAAAGATGTGTTGCTTTGCCTGCTTAAGGCACCTGACTGGTCTAATAAAAGGCTAAAGGGCCAACCAATAGTTAGGCAATAGAGGGACAGGTGGGGCTGGCAGACAGAGAATAAGTAGGAGGAGGAATCTAGGCTCAGGAGAGGAGAGAAGGAAAGAACGAGGGAGTGAGAAAGATGTCTGGGGCCAGCCAGCCGGGCAGCTGCCAGACAGATATGGAGTAGGACATACAGAATGAAAGAAAGGTAAAAAGTCCAGAGGTAAACCATAGATGAAGAGAAACAGGTTAATTTAAGTTATAGGAGCTAGTGGGACAAGCCTAAGATAAGGCTGAGCATTCATAATTAATACTAAGTCTCTGTGTCGTGACTTGGGGGCTGGCGGTCCTCTGAGTATGCAGCCCTGTCCTCAAAGTCTAGCTATCTGCTCTGCTCACTTAAGCTGGGAGTCTTGAAGATGAGTCCGCAGAAATATGGCCGCCCTGAGCAACAGTGCTACAATTGCGCTGGATGGCTAACCATTGTTACCACGGACATAATGATAGCAGCTGGCGGCCAACAACTGGATGACAAATTTTCCCAGGGCCTTTTCTGTGTGACCAAACCAGCCCTAGACTGTTCTCCATGCTAACAGTAGTTCACACACAAGGTCACTATAACCCAAGCGTGGGCAGGGCCATGGAATGGCTATGGGACTTAGTTGTGCTTCATTGGAGACACATAAGCGAGTTTTTTTAAAAATAGTCATGCTCTTCCCTCACCCCTAGAGATTCTGAATTAATTGCTCTGGAGTGAGGCCAAGATGTTGTCATTTTTAAAAAAGCTTCCCAGATAATTCTCACAGATAGCCCTGAGGTGTTTGGTCTCCACATTTAAGAAAAGTAATGAAGCCAGACCTAATGATGCACACTTGCAATCCCAGCATTTGGGAGGCTGAGGCAGGAGGATTGCCACAAGTCTGAGGCCAGCCTGAGCTATGTAACAAGACCCTGTCTTAAAACAAAAAGAAGTAATGAATTATGAAGGTTTGAGGGCTGGATGCCTCTCCATGGTACAGTGCTAACCTCATATAAGAGTGGCTTTAGGCTCCACTCCCAGCATTGGGGGTTTAAAAAAAAAAAAAAAAAAAAAGGATTTGTAACCTTCTAATCTTCCATTTTCCCTTTGGAGCTAGCCTTCCCTCCAGCTGGGGTGGGCCAGAGTCACCACACTATAGGGAAAATCTCCCTGTATATAAACTACTTACTGTCCAGGGCTCCAGGACCTGGAACAGTGGGCTCTGTAGGATAAGCAGGGGGTAACTGGGGACACTGGAGGCTACAAACAGCTTTCCTCTAGGGGGAAGCTGTGGCCAGCAGGCCCATCAACTCCACCCTCCTTCCATTTGCTAAGGCCCCAGGGAGCCAAAGAGCTTCAGTGTCTGCTGCCAAGAAGCTCTGAGAAACACTTCTCTGGCCCCTAGAAGAAACCACGGTGCATTTCTCATGAAAGAGCACATGGAAAAATTCGGCAGGAATTGCAGCAGTCCTGACCAGGACATAGATCCCCATGGGATTCACCTGGCCAAGGACAGTTAGAGGTCTGTCCTGCTCTAGCTGCTGCCATCTGAACTTGGCAGAGCTGAGGTTGAGCCTGGGGCAGCTCCAGAGCAAATGTGGCTCTTCTGCCAATAAAGCATGCTCAGGGCTACTAGCAGCAGGAAGGCTCACCTGCCCACCCCCCCTCTCACACTCGGGAAAACGGCCGCGTGGTCTGTGGGTACTTAGCATCCATTCCCACACCTGGTACATAGTGATGGTCCAACCTGGGAATCCACTTGGTCTGCATAAAACATATTCACCAAGTGACCAAGCCAGAGGACAGAGTATTAGGAAAGAATTTGGAAGATCCTGGTGGTGGCAGTGGGTCTTGCACAAGAAGGAAATGGAATGAGAACGACAGCCCAGATTTCTCGAAGGCTTTCATTCTTTTGTCATGGCAAATGTGACACTCGGAGCAGCTGGGAAGCATCTCTTCAAAGGAAAAACTCACTCATGCCCACAGGACAGCTTGGCTGTCCGGGGAAGCTGTAGAATGTGGGTCCAGAGTCATCTTTGATGTTCCCGACCTTGGAACAATGGGGGAGGCAGTCTGGGTGTGCGAGGGAGGAGCCCACCTGGCCCAGCCAGCCAGCTGTCACCACGGAGGGGCAGTTCACATATACTAGCCTGGCCTCTTCAACTCTAAGAGTTCCTGATATTGTCTCCTTGACAACTTAGTAATTTGGGGAGATGTGTCCTCTCTTTCACCTTCTTAATGTGCCATCTGTGGGGGACAGATATCAGAAGGAATGTCACTTCGTGGCCTGTGTGCGACTGCCCGCATTTGCCCAAATCCTTCTGTTGGCATGGGCACACACATTTTATTCAGGTGAGGAGCGCTGAAAGAGGTGTCCAGAGAGTGAAATATTGTCATCCACCCTGGCAGCACTCTGCATGCTAAAGTAAAGCCCGGGCCCTGGGGAGCAACCAATCATCAAAGCTGAGGGTAATCCGGGAACAATGCTCCATGACAATGTGTTTATTTTTATTCCTTGACAGGTGATAGGTGCAGCAGAGCTGGCTGTATTCTGAGCAGCCCACTGGGGGGAAGTCAGCTCTGTACTTGAGCAAAGTCAAGGTCACTTGTCCATTGTGTACATATATAACACTTCTTAGTTAAACTGCTTGGGAAAAACAAGTTAAGTGTGCCTGCCTCCTTTCCTACAGGGACCAACAGGGAGGAACAATATCGTGGAGACTCCCAGCCAGACCCATGGCGTTCTTTCTGCTCAGGCGTCTGCCCCTTTCCCCACGTCACTCCCTTTTTTCTTAACAGAACACTATCCTGATAAGCTGGTGTGGGAAGCTCACAGTGGCTTGTCCAGTACATCAGATAAAACAGAATCCTAGAAGACGGAGGTTTGTGACATTGTCATAAGGCCATTTGGAGTAACCCACAGGTATGAAGCAGAGGCACAGTTAAGAGTGACATTACTAAGGAAAAACTTGCTTATGAAAGGACTGCCATCCCAAATTCCAAAGAGATGAGAGTCGCTGGGCCACCATTCGACAGGATGCTTGCCCTGTGCTGCCCCCTGTTGGCCAGAGTCACCTCTGCAAGGAAGGATGGATCCCTGGGCCTGGGCCTCTGATCTGTTTGCAGATCTCTTTGTACTGGAACCTTGGCCCCAATTTGAAAATGCATAAAGGTGGGAGGGTGTGTTTTTAAAAGGCAAGTATGAATCTTTTTAAAGGCTAACCACCGTGGGCATAGTTTCCTCTAACATTAAACTGCAGACTCCCCCCAAACCCTTATCTAGTAGATACCTGAAATGTGCTTCCCCATGTTTGAAACTTCAGATTGCTTACAAATTAAAGTTTAATGTATAACTATGGTACTCTAGGTTAACTAAAATAAAACAGAACAGTCAATACTATAATAAAAGTTATATGAATCTCAACATCTAATTATGCTGTATTTACCCTTCTCATGAGATGACCCAACGTCTATAGGAGATGAAGTGAGCAAGGTGTTATGTCATATCACTGGTGATTACGCAAGGGTCACCTGCACACAGCATGGCAGTACCTGGATGTCCCTATGATAATTAAGATGGCTAGTGAGTGGCTGTCGAGAGGGCAGCATGTGCAGTGTGGATAGCTCATGTCTCAGGAAAGACAAGGTTTCATGACATTGCTGAGATTGTCTGCATTTTACAGTTAGTCTTTTCACTTGACTTTTTATAACTGAAGTCACTGAAAAGGAGGTGAAGGCAACAACAGTCCTCTTGATTTCTTTACCTTTCTCTAATGTTCACTTGTTTGATGTCTGAGACAGGGTAATGCTATGTAGTCTAAGAGCCTCGAAAACCTGATCCTCCTTTCTCAGTGTCCTGAATGCTGGGATGGCAGGTGTGGGCCACACCATCTTGTTGCCTCTGAGGTGCACTCGGGGCCAGTGGCTCCCCTTGTTCCTGGGTGGGCTGTTAAGGCCCTGTTAACATTTGGTGGGTAAATATGACCTCAGGCTGCCATTTGGGGAAGATGGAGCAACTAAAGGACAGTTTACAGGGTTACTTAGATGAGTTATTCTATGAGTTCTAAGCCTTTATAAATGCAACACCCACAAAGAGCAGGCCACAGCTTGTCATGGCCCAAGGTCACTCTGAATGCCCAGGCCATCTCTGGGCAGGTAGCCTTGTCTGCCCACCAGTACAGTAACTGGAGACCACATGAGCTGCGCTGGTACATTTAGGGAGTAGAAGTTTCTCCCCACACTGAGACTATGCCATGCACCTATGGGCAGAGGCTGAGGTGGCCCTTTAATCCCTTGCTAAAGTTATACCTTGACACATCCTGGTGGCCTATATGTAACAGACATATGTTTTGTTTTTTGAGACAGGGTTTCTCTGTGAAATAGTCCTGACTATTCTGGAACTTGTCTGTAAATCAGGCTGGCCTCGAACTCAGAGGTCCACCTGCATCTGCCTCCTAAGTGCTGGGATTAAAGGTGTGTGTCACCACTGCCTGGCTCTGTGTGTCTTTTTTTTTTTTTTTTTTTTTTTTTTTTTTTGGTTTTTCGAGACAGGGTTTCTCTGTGTAGCTTTGGAGCCTATCCTGGCACTCTCTCTGGAGACCAGGCTGGCCTTGAACTCACAGAGATCCACCTGCCTCTGCCTCCAGAGTGCTGGGATTAAAGGCGTGCACCACCAGCGCCTGGCTTTTATGTCTGTTTTTAAGTCACCTGTCCTCCCCAACCTTTGCTCTCAGTCCTGTTCCACCAGGACATTTGAAGAGATGGTGAGGCCACCCCCCACCCCCACCCCCCACCCCCACCCCACTCCCCACCCCCTACCCCCACAGGCTGGTGTGGGGCAGCCAGGGTGTCCAGGACAGGGTGGGCTATGGAGAGAGTCCTCACAGTATACCTGCTATCTGAGGTATGTGGGATTTCTTCCAGTGGAGAACTCTGGAGGCAAACTTTGAACTTGAAGTTGCCTTGGAAAGAGGGAAAATCAGGGACGTATGGACTCACCCCAGAGTGTTGCCACAGAACACTGGAAAGGGATTAAAGGGGTCACCCCAGCATCTGCCTACAGGCCTGTGTCGAATCTACTTGCTGTTGGCCACCAAGAGTCAACAAATCTTGTTTATTGTTAAATAAATGTAGGTGTAGGCTTAGAGTCTTGTGTATGTACTTCTATAAAAAAGTAACTAAGCCTAAAAATAAACTATTTTTGCATTATTCATATCCTAGAGAAAATATATTTTTTAGTCTACTACTAGAAGAATAAACAAGCTAAAATTGCTTAGAGTACTGACAGGTGTTTATCCTTGGGGTGTCATCATACAAGCTGCTGTGTCTTTAAACTTTAATAAACGCCAGTGTCCCAGCAGTGGATTTCTAAATATATTAATCTGCTATTTAAAAATCTTCCTGAGCAATCAAGTTGATTTATTTCTGGCTTTTTTGGGGGGAGGGGTTTGAGACAGGGTTTCTCTGTGGCTTTGGAGGCTGTCCTGGAACTAGCTCTTGTAGACCAGGCTGGTCTCAAACTCACAGAGATCCACCTGCCTCTGCCTCCCAAGTGCTGGGATTAAAGGTGTGTGCTACTACCGCCAGGCCTAGCTTTTTTGTTTTTTTCAGTCTAACCAGGGAGCATTTTTGTTTTTTAAGCAAAAGAGAAACAGATACATCATGCTACAAAGGTAAATGACAAAATATTTTTATGCTCTGGGAGATGAATGCTGCTTTTCTAATCACACACTGAGCCCCGCCAGGTGGGTGAAGTCACTGGTGTCCAGTATCCTAGGTCTACTGTTTTGGGTTTGTCACCTGGCAACAATCTCTTAATGTCCAAGCTGTGACGTCTTCAGAGCTCAGCCCAACCATGGAGTCACAGCGCTTTGAAAACCAAGCCTTAATGCCCATAGCACCCTTTCGTGAGCCCCCAGCCTTTATGAGCAAACAAGCCCCTCACACCAAGGGTCAGTGCTTGTCTCAAAAGCCCAAGCTGCAGTTCTGTGGCATCTGCCTTTTCCTCAGGGATGAGAGACCTCTCCTCTCTACATTGAACAAAGAAAACATCTTCAGTAGGCACAGTAGCACAGGTCTGTCATTCCAGATATTCAGAGAGCTGAGGCAGGAGGATCATGTAAGCTCCGGAGTTTGAGACCAGCCTGAACAATAGAGTGAGACCCAACTCTTAAAAAAAAAAAAATGTAGCTGGGTGTGGTCACATGAACCTTTAGTTCCAGCAATCTATGAGTTCCAGGCCAGCTGGGGTTATATATTGAGACCCTGACTCAAAAAAGAAAGAAAAAGTACCATTATGCATGTATTATGTCAATTTCTCTTTCATCACAAAAGTGACTGTGTGCTGGTTCCTTTTCCCTTGAGGAATGCGGACTGATCTTACGTGATCTAAATGCTACCCCTCCCCCCTCTCAATAGCTCTTTTATACAACTAACTCACTGTCTATTCGTGGACATTGTGATGCCTTCCGACCTTTGCTGCTACAGCAATGACTGATATACTTACTAATAGTCATTTGGCATGTGGACACATGGGTCTGCAGGAGAAACACTGGTTGGTTGAATCTTTGGGTCAATTGCATATAAAGTTTGAGACTGAGTCTGCACAGGTGTGCACCTGCAACTACTGGAGAGATGCAGACAGGAGATCACTTGAGCCCAGAGCTTGAAGGCAGCGATTTTTTTTGATAATTACAACCCCATTTCCTCCTTTCCAAGTCATCCCAATTCACACGCCTCCACTACTCCAGGACTCTGGCTTCCTTCTCCCTCCACCTTTCTGAAAGCAGCCCGATGGCACTGCAAAAAACAAGGGTTCTCACCATGATTTCCACATGTGTTTTGCTCGCTTGATTGCAGTATGCAGCTCTTCACCTGGAGAGATCTGGCTTATGTGACTTCCCTTCCTTGAATGTGCCCTGACCTTGGCCCATCTTCCCTTGATGTCACGGCTTTAATGGTTTGTGGTAGCTCTTTGGGAAAGGAGCCCTCTGTCACACAGGTTGCAAATATTTCTCTCCCTGGCTTGCCCTGTACTCTAGGTTATTTTGCCAAGACGACACAGCATGTAATTATATAACTGAATTTCTTAATCTTATCTTTTATGTTGTCTGGGACTGTGAGCTGCTAAACAAGCCTCCTCCACACCAAGATTATAAATAAAATGGCTCGTGTTTTTCTTCCTCTTTGTGGCCTTATTTTTTTTTACACTTAAATCTTCGAATCATCTGGAATTTGTTGTCACATAGGAGTGAGATCCAACCATATTTTCTTCCAGCTGGAGACCCAGCTGTCCTGAAACCATGATCACCATTCCCCAACACAGAAGCCTGCTGACAGTTCAGTGCCTGCCTTAAAGCGTCTCTTCCACCTACAGTGATCTTTCCTGTGCTGTGGTATTTCCAACTCTGTTTTCCTACCCATCTTCCTTAGCATTCTGCTTTGCCTATAGGAATACGGTCATTTCAGTCCTCCATCCCCATAGGGAACAGCTCTGGGAAACTAGGAGAAAAGCAAGCTCCCCAGACACTCAGATCCCATATATACAACAATGCTGAATTTGCAGAGAACCTATGCATACCCTCCTGTAGATTTCAGCCATCTCTACATGCCTGACATAGCCATGCTCTGTATGCTACTGCACCGTGTTGCTTAGGGAGTCACAATGAGAAGACTGAAAATCCGGCACAGATGCAAGCTCTCTCACATACCCTCCACCTGCAACTGGTTGGCTCTGTGGATGCAGAATCTGCAGATCTGAGGGAGGCTGAGTGTGTCACCTCTGCAGCTGGTGCCACTCCGACACCTGAGCTGCTGGGATTTGGAGGGATCACTTCCATTCAGGCCACCAGGGTCTTCAGAAGTCCCTTTTCCAGCTCTCTCACAGATGAGGCTCTGTAGTTTCTGGACAGCACCTTTTCTATCCTCCTCAACTCAGGAGGTGAGTGACAAAGCAGGGAGTGCACAGAGAAGCAAGGAAACAGGGCCAGCTTCAACTGTCAGCACCTGCAGCAATGGCCCAACACGATCCCCTAAAGCCTAGCTTCCTTCTAATCAGGATAAGCTACCTGAAGGGAACGGCAAAGGACAGATGGGGATAACCCCAAGGACAGCTCAGCAATGCTGCTAAATACTGTGGAAGAGGATGAACAGGGGCCTGAAACTATCTGATCTGGCTAGTGGCAGATGGGAGCAGCCCCACAAGATCCAGTTACCCCAAGTATAGGGGCTCACCAACCACTTCTCTCCCTTCCTTCTCCCTGCTTTCAGATGTGGCCACGGAAGACACAAGTGTCGGCCTGCAGCAGGAACAGCTTAACCTAACTTTCCATGTAGGATGATGGAGTGGAGAACTCCCAACTCGTTCTCCAGCTTTGCTTTCTTGTCCGTGCTGGCTGTCCATCTCAAAGACTCAACAAGCATAAGACTTAACTCCATGTGTCCTCTTCAAAACCTATTACATTCTGTGCTCTACAGCCTTGGCAAGGGCCATAGGAGACAGGTCTCCAGGGGGCTTAAGACTTGCTGTGTATTACCTGTGTATATGTGAGCCTGGAGTGGCCTTTAGACCAGCCTGAACTCCAGCACTCTTTCCCTGAAGAGCTAGGATGTGTTACAGAGGGTGCCCCCATATGGAACAAATTCCATGTGGCTGGAATTGTAAGAAGGAATGGACCCCAGGTGAACTTGGGGGCTGGAGAGATGGCTCAGCCATTAAAGGCTAGGCTCACAACCAAAAACACAGGTGAACTTGGCCTGAAGAGCAGCCAAGTCAAGGGAGGGTCTAAACTTCAGCTTCCCAGGGCAGCCTGAGGAGCTGGGTAATTGGAGGGGGGGAGGGTACAGTTTAAGGGAACTGACAAAATCAGCCCCAGGTGACCCAGGACATAGTTCACACCCTTGTTGCTCCCTCCCTCCTACTGCTCAAGCACCCACCCACCCAGCTCTTCCCACTGTGCTGCCTCAGCTGAGGCCCTCACTGGCATTTGCTGCCCCATGCCTGTCAGGCACCGCATCCCTCACTGGAACCTGCTGCAGTTTGCGTCTTAAGTGTCCTCCCCAAGGCAAAAGCTTGCTCCTCAGGGTGCTGCGATTGGAAGGTTCTGGAGCCTTTGAAGGTGGGGCCCAGCTGGAGGCCTTTAGGTCACTGAAGTGTGCTCTTGAAGGAATGTGGGGCTCTCATCCCTTCCCCTTTCTCCCTTTTGTTTCCTCTGCCACACGCCCCTGAACCACTGCCACCTGGCACCGCACCAGAGCCTAACAGCAATAGGTCTGCCTGATCATGGACTGACATCTGTAAAACCGAGCCAACCCTTTCTTTTCAGTCCTTTATCTCAGGTATTTGCTGTTTTTACTTATTTTGTATATGAGATGCTAATCTTGTCTATGGAGGTCAGAGGATACTCCCTGGGGTCTTTTCTCTCTACAGTGTGGGTTCTGGGGGTCCTTAGCCTTGCCAGCAAGCACCTTTATCTGCTGAGCCACTTGTCGGCCCAGGTATTTGTGACAGCAATGGCAACCGACTAACAATATCCTCTCTGGAATAAAAGAGTGGGTGGTCATATTGCTGAGTGCAATTCCAGCACTCAGGAGGATTCCATGAGTTCGAGGCCAGCCTGGTCTACAGAGAGAGTTCCAGGACAGCCAGGGATACACAGAGAGAACCTGTCTCCAAAACAAAACAAAACAAAACAAAGCAAAAACATGCACTGGGATGGGAAGCAGCTCAGTGATGGGACAGGCCTCCTTCTCCAGCACAAGGCAAACAAACATCTTCCGGCATCCAGCCCCCATCAAGGGGCTCTCATCTATCATGCAAATCTTTCTCATCTTCAGGGCAGTGTGAGGGCTCCCTCTTGTGCCTTCTGACCTGAGCACAGGTCCCTGTGGCCCCACTCACTGCTGCGCAGCCTACGCTTCTCTTTGGCATGCTTTTCTTTGGACACAACGCCTATCCTCCATGCGTCTAGAATGTCACTTTCACTCTCAAAAAGATGTTCTTTCCCTCCCTCAACTTCAAGCTACCACACACTGGACGCTGTGCTAGTCACCTCATGTTAGGTCCCTCATATTGCAGTTTCCTCAGACATCCTCTCAGAGGGTGTGCCTCCTAGCTCTCAGCGCCCAGCACCTCCAGACCACACTCCCACAGGCCTCCTGTGCAAAACCCCTCAGGAATTAATAAAGGGTCATTTGGCTTGGTCCCTCACGATGTATCTGGTAAACACTAGGTGCTCAGTTGGTATTTATTGCATAACAAATGCAGGAAGCGCTGGCAAGAGGGAGCAGCATTTCTTAGAAGAACCTGACAGACCTCTGTAGAGACCAACCAGTCCCGATTTAGTTATCCCATCTCCTCCCTCTCCTGGCTTCTCCCAGAGCTCACCGACCAGCCGACACCAACCCCACCTGTGCTGCCTCCTAGGCTCATCCCAGTGGTTCCACCCGGCCCCACCCGTCAGTGCCGCCACGCCCACCTGCTACTCAGACCCCGCCCCTCAGGCTCCAGGCGGCCCCGCCCCATCCCGTTAGTTTCTCCGGATCCCCATCAGGACCTGTCCCTCAAGTACGGTCCGCCTACACCTCAGGCTACGCCCCTCCCGCGGGCCCTGCCCGGCGCTGGCTCCACCCGGCCCGTCCGCCCCGCCCTCCCGGCCCCGCCCCCACCGACTCCACCCTGCCCCACCCACCTGTCCCGCAGGCCCCGCCCCGCCCCAGGCCCGCTCACCTGTACGCCCAGGGCGAGACGCTGCGCAGGTTGGTGGGCGGCCGGAAGCGGCGGTCGGCGGGCCTGCCCCCGGCGGGGCAGCTGGCGTTGCGCGCCTGCTCGCGCGGCCCGAGCTGCAGCGTGTGGTGGAAGGCGCTGAGCACGCCGACCGCCAGCCGCCCGTACAGCTGCTCCAGGAGCTCCTCCGGCCGGTCCGCGCAGTCCCGCGGCCGCGCGGGGCGCCGCCCGTCCTCAGCGCGCCGGCCGCGCCGCCCGGCGCCAGGGCCAGCAGGAAGCCGACCACGAGCGTCCAGACCTGCGGCGGGACAGGCCGCGCTCAGCGTCGCGGGACCCGCCCGCCGCTCCGCACACCGTGAGGCCCTGCCCGAGCATGGGCGCCGCGCGGGCCGGCCCCCGAGCGCCGTCCCCGCCCGCCCGCCGCCCTCGCGGCCCCCGGGGCCCGGCCCGCCGCCGGCCCGCGCGCCCCGGCCCCCGCCGCCGCCGCCACCCCGAGCCGGAGCCCGCGCGGGGGGCGGGTGCGGGGCGCGCGTGCACGTGTGCGTGTGCCTGCCGGGCTGCTGCGCGGCGGGCTGCGAGTGCCTGTGAGACGCCCGCCTCAGCCCCGGCCTCGGCCCCACCCGGCCCCGGCCATGCCCTCGCCGCCGGGACCCCCGAGGGCACTCACCGGCGTCCCCAGCATCGCGGCGCTGCAGAAACGCTTTCCAGACTCACTAGGAGGGGGGCTGACGGCTCGTGAGCCAAGTAAATAAAGGCGCCACACACGCGGGGCGTGTGGCCTGCGGGCTGGGTGTCGCCCCCACAGAGGTGGACTGGCGCGGTCCGCCCGGCTGAAGGAGGGAGGAGGAGGAGGAGGTGACTGGCCTCGACGTCTCGGCACCGACCAGAGGGGCGGGCGGCGGGGATGCGGGCGGGAGGCCGACTTTGGCTCAGAGGAAACGGACTTCTCTAGGCGTTGAAGCTGCCCGGGAACTGTTGGACAGGCCACTTGGAAATGAATGGACTCAAGCCTACAAGGACTCTTCTCCGTGGGACCGCGTCTTCTGGGATTTCATAGTTCGAAGAATTATATTAGAGATTAAAAAAAAAAAAAACCAACAACCAAACGTTTATGTTCTGTGAGGCTAGAGGAAACTGCTTTCCCCTAAATACTCATAAAATGATTCGTGCCTCCTATTCAGCTAAAGGCAGAGTAATAAATACCCTCCCCCACCTGACACACGGCTTTAAGTGGGAATCTCTTGGTCTAGTTTTACAGTGGTGGTGAACTCAACCATGATATTAATTGTGTGAACAGACGTGTAAAGCGAGCCTAAAGTTCTGTGAATTAATTAAGGGGAATCAGCTCAAATGAAGGACTGTATTGTGTTTCCGGATCTCAAGAGAGCTTGCTCACCTACTTGTTCATTCTACAAATATGTCTTGCTTGCCAGGCGTTCAGCTAATGAGTACAATTACTTTTGAGCACTATGCTTTGAGAATAAAAACAAATGGTTGAGACAAGCTGGAAGCTTTTTGAAAGTGTGCAAAATAATAATTTTGATTCCCTAAAATGGCTTGCAGCTTTGGGTTTTAACCAAATTGTAAACCACTTGTTAAACTGCATTTCAGTTATGCTGTGCAATAAAACACTTGCCTTCGATGTTTTAAAACTAAAATGCTTTGTAACTGCTTTACTGCTGAAAGTCCCTCCAAACCTTACAGGTTAAAGCAATTTACAGTTCTTAGTAAACACACATCTGGGCTTACGAAACACTTCTGCCTAGCACATAAATTGTTAACGTCTCCTTACTAGTAAAATGGGAATAAAGACATTGGCACTCAAATAGTGCTTATTTTCTGTTTGAAAAACAGTGTAGGAGTATTTCAGGATCGAGCTTGTCATTATCAGAGTCCCATGGAATTACTCACCACATCCTGTTACAGCATCCTTTCATGCTCATAGTGACAACGGGCCAGTCAACAAAGTACCTTCCAAGGTCTGATCACTGGACAACTTATCACCTCCCAGGTTACCTTTAACAGTTTTCAGTTTGTGGAAGGTCCCAGTTACTGAAAACATACACCGATTTGAGCCCAAGATTCATTCATGATTAAATAAGTGGAGCAAAGCTTAGGAACAGGTGCAGATTGAAATAAGTTCTTTCCAGATCCCAGCGTTTTGTGAAGATACAAGAAGCATGTTAATAATTAGTCCAAACTTGGGGCTGGGGAGCTGGCTCAGTGGGTAAATGGGCTTAATGTTCAACACTGGTGGGCCGAGTTCTGTCCCTGGAACCCAAGTAAAGGTGGAAGGAGAGAACCCACTCCACAAAGTTGTCCTCTGCCACCCCATACACATCATTTCACACACACGATTAAAAAAAAATTTAAAGATGAATCCAGTTAAGAGCACTGTCTACTCTTGCAGAGGACTTGTGTTTGATTCCTGAGCACCCCGATGGTGTCTCACAACATCTGTAACAACAGTTCCATGGGATTGACACCCTCTTCTGACCTCTGAGGACACCTGGTACACATATGATGATGCACAAACACACATGCAGGCAAAACATTTACAAACATGAAACTAAATAAAAATTAAAAATTTAGTCTAGATTGAATACATGCTGATGGGAAGAGAGCTAACTCAGTTAATCTCACTGTGTCCCTCAGGTGAGTGTTGCATGTTGGGCATTCATTACTGACACTAGTATATTGTGTAGACTTAGATTGATGTTTTCTCTTTCATCCCCTGCTTCGCTCAGCTATCCAAAGTTCAGCAAAGCTGCAAGATAGCCTGGACCAACCTTTGAGGTGCCCACAGATGCTAGAAGAGAGCATCATGTTTCCTGGAACTGCTGTCACAGTTGGGTTGTAAGTGGCCTAATATGGGTGCTGGGAACTGATCCCTGATCCTCAGCCAGAATGATGGGCACTGTTAACTGCTGGGAGAGAGTCTAAGTCATTATTTGTGCTGTAACTCCAAAGCCAATGTGTGATTGGCTATTTCCAAACTGACCTTGGATTCTGAGTAAGGAGCATATGCAAAAAAATATTCTCTCCTCAAATTCTCCCTTGTGCGGCTGCTCCTTTATTCATGGGTAAGTCTAGCACCTGGATCTTGCATTGTTTTTGCTGCTTGATCCTGCACCATCGGGCTGCACAATAGCACCTGGTTCTGAGTGCCCACTTGATTTTTTGTCTTTCCCCAACTTGTCTGATCTCAGCTATTGAATTCAGGGATACCTGACCACATCCCAGTATCTGATTCCAGCATCCAGGTATGCTCTGTTCTGCACTTCTCATCTGTCTTCAAATCATGCCACTCTTCATTGGCATTCCACTCTCTATTCCTCACTTACCTTGTCTAGCCTAGCTTCCTGGCTCATCTTTCTTATCATAGTCTTTTATTTATTTTTTGTAAGATTTATTTATTTACTATGTATACAGTGTTCTTCCTGCATGCCAGAAGAGGACATCGGAACTCATTACAGACAGTTGTGAGCCACCACGTGGTTGCTGGGAATTGAACTCAGGACCTCTGGAAGAGCAGCCAGTGCCCTTAACCTCTGAGCCATCTCTCCAGCCTTGATGTGCTTTTCTTCTGCAGTACTTGCCTGCACTAATCCAGCTCTTAAAAAGGAGAAAATTACATATGGGCTGGGGAGATGATTCAGCCAGTAAATGCTTGCTATACAAGGCTGAGGACCTGAGTTCAGTCCCTTGGAATTCATGTAAAAAAGCTGGAACTAGCATTTGTCTCAGATTAGCATTTTTCCCCCCCTGGCTTGGAGACGTATCCCCCAAGGTCCATGTATTCAAGGCAGGTCACTGGGGCTGTGTCCTTGAAGGGGTTCCAGTCTTTTCCTGTGGCTCTGGGTTACCCACCAGGTGAATGGGGGCTGTTCTGTCACAGTCTTCTGCCATGATGTGCTAAACAGTGCTTTCTTAGTATTCTGTTTCTGTGAAGAGACACCATGGCCATCACCACTCTTTTTTTTTTTTTCCTCCCTGAGACAGGGTTTTTGAGTGTAGCCTTGGCTGTCCTGGAACATACTCTGTAGACCAGGCTAGTCTCGAACTCACAGAGATCTGCCTGCCTCTGCAACTCTTATAAAAGAAAGCATTTAAATGGGCTGGTTTACAGTTTCAGAGGTTTAGTCCATTGTCATGGCAGGCAGCATGGTGGCACACAGGCAGACATGGTGCTGAAAAAGTAGCTGAGAAATCCATAGGAAAAGAGATACTAGGCTTGGAATGGGCTTTTTGAATCTTTTTGTTGTTGTTTTTTGTTTGTTTTCAAGACAGGGTTTCTTTGTGTAGCCTTGGCTGTCCTGGAACTCACTTTGTAGGGCAGGCTAGCCTTGAACTCACATTGACCTATCAGCCTGTGTATGCCTTACCAGTGCTGGGATTAAAGGATTGTCTTACCAGGCCTGGCTGACAATGGGTTTTTTGAAAACTCAAAGTCCACTCCTAGTAACACACTTTCTCAAACAAGGCCACAACTTGTACTCCTTTCAAATAGTGCTACTCTCTGGTGACCAAGTATTTGAATCTATGAGTCTTTGGGAGCCATTCTCATTCAAGCCTCCATAGGCCAAAAACTAACAACAACAAAAACCTCAACAGGTCAAAAACTAACAAAAAAACAACCACCTCCACAGGTATCGGCAGCTCAAAGCAATAAATAGGACCAGGTTATCAGAGACCAAAACCAATGAAGCTCCCAGCTGAGATAAACCTTTCCCCAGGATAGGTTGGTTATCTCAGGTGTTTTGTTATAGTAGTGAAAAGCTAATTACATTATTTTTCTCATCACTCACCAAATACCTGACAGAAAGCAACTTTAGGGGAGACATTCATTTTGACTCAGTTTGAGAGAATACAATCCATGACAGGAAAGGCATGGTGGCAGGAGATTCTGTGATGGCAGAAATGTGGCAGGCAGCTGCTTGCTCAGAGCTCAGTGGACTAGGAGATAGGAGGAGCAGCTCACTTTTTCCCACAAGGTGCCACCTCCTAAACATTCCACCACCTCCTGAAACACCATCACCAGCTGGGGACCGGATGTTCAAAGACATGAGCCAGTGGGGAGCATATCACATTCAGACAATAACACTGACTAACACAGCATTCAATACAAATAGCCTATTAACTTTTCTACCTCTATTCCCTTTTAGTTTTGGTTGTGAGCCTAACCTTCAACGGCTGAGCCCCTCTACTCCCTTTTCTAAGGTCACTAATTTATTTATGTATGTTCTCATCAAATCTCTTCATTTTTTTCATAGACACATATGAGAGCAATTGCCACCACCAGATGAACACTGACCCACTTGCACTCTAAGTCACACAGGCTGGATCTTCTGTGGTGCATGTAATGAGCCTTCACGACCCCAGGTATTAACTAGCTACCACCTCTTTTCTGCTTTGACAGCAAAGTGCTCTGGCTTCTTTTTGTTCTCTGGTGCTAATATTTTCACTTCCTGTTTGCTCAGCATACTCCAGCTGAGGACCTTTCCCTGGTAGTTCATTGCAATGACTTTGACAAGGTCACAAGAGGATATATTATAATAATAATGTGTAATATGTAGTTATTGCCAAAGTCAAATAAATGAGATTTGTGTGTGTGTGTAAAACATTGGCTGCTCCTTTATTCCTTTGGTTGGATTGAGCTTTTCCTGCCCTTTCTGTCTCAACATGTCTATACCCTCATGACTATTTTATTTTTTGAGAACTTGTCTATATCATCCTCCCCACCCCCATCCCATGTCCCTCTCTCAAATCCATGATCTCTTTATTATTGCTATACTTATACACTTATGTGTTATGCACATATATACACAGATGTATTTATAACCTACTGAGTCAATTTCGTTTTGCTTATATGTGCATGTCCATCCAGGGCTCACTCCTGGGATTGGTCAACCTATGCAGGAGAGCTCATCCCTGGAGGAGACTGATTCTCCCTCTCGGCAGGCACTGACCTGTGGAGAGCTGCGATGTGCCGCGCCAGAAGATGGCGCCGGTTTCCACCTTCCACCATCCCCAGGATGAGCACTCTCTGGAATAAACAACTCCTTATTTGGCTTGGTCTAAGATTCAAACTTGCATCAGCAAATGCGAGCCTATCCGCCTTAGCCACATGGCGTTCTGGGGTTGGCTGGCAAGAGTGCTTTTAAGTTGTGGGGGCCTTTCCCTGGAGTCAGAAGATTGTTTCAGTTTCCTGAGTAAATTGCTTAAGGAAGAGTCTCAGCGTTGTGTCTTCCTTGCTGGTCGAGGCGGTTGCCACAAGTGGTGGCACGTATGGGGAATTCCTCCTCTGAAGAGACTCAGAACCTTCTGCAGCCAGGGCATTGCACTGGTAAGTCCCAGGTAAGAGGGATAAAGTTAAGGGCCCGTGAAGAGGGCAGAAAATCTACGGACGGTGATAAAGTTTTCCTTTCTCTGTAGGTAAAGAGAAAGGGAGAAAAAAAAAATCTACGGACCTTGACTAGAGCGGTGATAAAGTTTTCCTTTCTCTGTAGATAAAGAGAAAAGGGGGGGGGGATTTTGTGCTGTGCTAAATATGGGCACGTCGATCTCGCACCCAATTTTTGTGGCCCTAAATGAGTTGCTTCGCTCGAAGGGCTTAAAACTAAAACGAAGCACCCTAGATAATTTTTTAGAGCAGGTGGACATAATAGCACCCTGGTTTGCAAGCACTGGACAGCTTACAGTCCCTTCATGGGAAAAATTGGGAAGGGGCCTAGATTTTGCTTGGGAACAGGGGACGCTGAAGCTGGGTGTCTATCTGGAGATTAGTGAGAGGCTGCCTGGAGGACAAGAGATACAGTGAGGCAGTTGAACAGGGACAGGCCGCTCTTGACTCCCTTCAGGAGGAGCGATCCGAGAAAGCTAACAGTGAGAAAATCTACCCGAGTCGTAAGGAATTGGAGGAGACAGAGTCCTCCAGTTCCGAGGGGGGGACACAGAGGATGAAGAGGAACTCCAAGCACTGATAAAGCAGCTAGAGAGAACCAAAGTAAAAAGGATATAAGGGAAACGGGAGAAGCCCGAGTTCAAAAGGTCCCTCGCACTTGAAAATGAAAGGGAAACCCCAGCTGAAACCCCATCCGCACCTCCTTACAATATGACGGAAGGAGATGGTGGAGGCAGTGGTGAAGGAGCCTCACACTGCCCTCAGGTCTGGCAGGAAGTTCGCTCAGAGTTGCGCCTCGCTTGCCCGGTATTCTTAGACCCACAGGGGCAGAGGTATCACGAGCCTTTGGACTTTAAAACTATCAAGGCTCTAGCAGAGTCTGTGAGGACTTATGGCATTACTGCATCCTTCACTGTGGCTCTGGTTGAGTCCCTTGCCAGGCTTTGTATGATGCCCACCAACTGGACCAACTTAGTCCATGCCTGTCTCAGCCCAGGACAGTACCTGGAATGGAAGGTGTTCCTTAGTTTGCAGACGAGCAAGTGGCAGCAAACCAGGTTGCCCGGGGGTCCAGCAGCAGCCTGGGACAAAGATATGCTGCTCGGCCAAGGGCGTTTTGTTAATCAACAAACAGGATACCCGATTCAGTTGTATGATCAGATTAATCAGATTGCCATTAGAGCCTGGAAATCTATACCTGATAAGGGTGAGGTCTCGGGCAACCTTACAAAAATAATACAAGGACCCATGGAGCCTTTCGTTGATTTTGTTGCTCGCATGGTTGAGGCTTCTGGGAGGGTGTTTGGGAATTCCGACGCTGCCATGCCGCTGATAAAGCAGCTGGTATATGAACAGTGTACCAAAGAGTGTAAAACTGCCATCACCCCTTATAAAAACAAAGGGATAGAGACATGGATGAAGGTCTGCAGGGAACTCAGCGGACTGCTAACGCTGGCCTTGCAGCTTCTGTAGTTCAGCTGACCCAGAACAAAAGGGGAAGTCCTGGTGCTTGCTTTAGATGTGGCAAGACAGGACATATAAAGAAGCAATGCCCAGAAAGGGGAAATGGGGGAAATTCAGAAGGAGGCCTCGGCCGCAGGCAACCTGGCCTATGTCCTAAGTGTAAAAAGGGGAAGCACTGGGCCGATGAATGCTGATCAGTCAAAGATATCAACGGCCAGCCGCTTGATGCGGGATTCAATGGTGCCAGGCCAAAAAACGGCCAACGGGTCCCCGACCCCAGGGCCCTCAAATATATGGGGCTATGGAGGATCAGAGCAGTGGGACCAAAACTCAGTGGCCATCCCTTCGGCCACCAAAGGACCAAGGAGAGCCACTGCGGGTTCATCAGGATTGGACCTCCGTTCCACCACCAGACTTGTATTAACTCCCCAGATGGGGGTCCAATTGATAGAGTCAGACTTTCAGGGACCCTTAGAACCAGGCACAGTTGGGCTCCTTCTAGGGAGATCTTTTACAGCTTTGAGAGGCCTTAGAATCCACCCAGGGGTGATTGATCCAGATTACACTGGAGTGGTGAAGATCATGGTAGAGTCCCCTAGAGGTATTACAGCCATCTCCCCTGGAGATAGGATAGTTCAGTTGATACTTTTGCCTAGCCTGCATGAGCGTTTTGCTGCACAAGACAAAGAAAGAGGGAAAAGCGGCTTCGGATCCACAGGAACAGATTTGACTTTTCTGTCCCTAGATTTGGACCAAAGACCAGTTTTGGAACTTAATATAGATGGAAAAAGGATCCTAGGCCTATTAGATATGGGGGCAGATAGAAGCATTATTGCCAAGAAAGACTGGCCTACAGGCTGGCCTGTACAAGTCTCTTCTCAAACCCTACAAGGGCTAGGTTATGCAAAGGCTCCAGACATGAGTGCAAGACAGTTACAGTGGAAAGATGTGGAAGGTCATTCTGGAGTTATGCAGCCTTATGCTTTGGAACTTCCTTTCCCTATGGGGAAGAGATCTTCTAAAAGACATGGGTTTTAAGTTGAACAGCGAATATTCCCCCACTTCTCAAAAAATTATGAAGAACATGGGATACCATCCCAATTATGGAATAGGGAAATATTTACAAGGAAGAAAGGATCCCGTTCAAACGCAACAAAGAAGTCCTAGGCAAGGTTTGGGTTTTTCCTAGGGGCCGCTGAGGAAGGAATTCCCATTACTTGGAAGACAGAGGAGCCAGTGTGGGTTCCTCAGTGGCCACTGTCCTCTGAAAAGCTGAGTGCAGCCAAAGACCTTGTGGCTGAACAACTGTCATTGGGACACATTAAGCCATCAGTGTCCCCATGGAACACCCCTATTTTTGTGATTAAGAAAAGGTTTGGAAAATGGCGCCTGCTACATGACCTAAGAGCCATTAACAATCAGATGCAGATTATGGGCCCAGTACAACGTTGGTTGCCATTATTGTCTGCTTTGCCGGCATCCTGGCATATTATTGCGATTGATATAAGACATTGTTTTTTCTCTATTCCCCTTTGTGGCAGGGATAGTGAAAGATTTGCCTTCACCATTCCATCTTGTAATCATGAAGAGCCCGATCAGAGATTTGAATGGGTGGTGTTGCCACAAGGAATGGTTAATAGCCCCAATATGTGTCAACTTTATGTTGGGGAGGCTATTGGATCACTGAGAAAGGAATTTCCTACTTTATGATGTCTTTGTTATATGGATGACATATTATTGGCTGCTAAGGAAGAAAAAATGTTAGAGAAGGCCTATGTAAAATTAGTAAAGTTGCTTGAAAGAAAAAGGCTATTTATTGCCCCTGAAAAGGTTCAGAAAGAAAAAATTGTAAACTATTTGGGAACAAAGATTAGTGAGAACCGTATTATTCCACAAAAGGTAGAACTGAGGAAGGACAATTTGAAGACCCTAAATGATTTTCAAAAATTATTAGGAGATATAAATTGGATTAGGTGTTATTTGAAGCTACCGAATTATGAGTTGAAACCTTTGTATAATGTGTTGAATGGGGACTCAGCTCTAGATCCCCCTAGAGAATTGACTTCTGAAGCAAGAAATGCCCTACAGAAGGTAGAGGAAAGATTACAAGGTGCCTTTCTACAGAGGTGTAAAGAAGGACAAGCCATCACTATGTGTATTCTTCCTACATATTATCAACCTACAGGCTTGCTTTGGCAAGAGGGGCGGCTGCTATGGATTACCCTGAAATATCTCCTGCTAAATCCATTGAGTATTATCCCACTGCGGTGGCAAAATTGGCCTTAAACGGGATCCAGCAATGCAATATTTTGGCATAGCCCCCAATATGATTGTGGTGCCTTATTCCAATCATCAAGTTAATATTCTTTGGCCACAATTGATGATTGGGCCATCCTGCAGTGTGGATTTGATGGAGATATAGACAATCATTATCCTAAACATCCATTATTGGGGTTTTTTAGGGAACATCCCGTGATATTTCCAAGGATAACCTCATCTCAACCAATTGTGGAAGCCCCGAATGTGTTTACTGATGGTTCTAAGACAGGTTGTAAAGCCTATATGATTAAGGGGCATAAGCCTGTGTTACACCAATTTCAACCTGGCTCCCCTCAGATTGTGGAATTAAAAATAGTATTAGAAGTTTTTAAGGCCTGTCCTTTTGCCTTTAATTTACTCGCAGATTCAGCTTATGTTGTTAATGCTGTTAAGACATTGGAAGTGGCTAGGCCTATAAAGAGTGCCAGTCCAGTTTGCCTTTTATTTCAACAACTTCAAAATTTAATTTGGCAAAGGAAAGCTTGTTTCTTTGTGCAACATATAAGAGCGCATACAGGTCTGCCAGGACCATTAAGTGAAGGTAATGATAAGGTCGATCAGTGGACCAGAATGGAATGTATATTTTTGAGCTCCACCTTGGAAAAGACAAGAGATTTTCATAGGACCTTTCATGTGAACACTAGGGCACTACAAAAGAAATTTCATCTCTCTCGAGCTGATGCTCGGCAAGTGGTTCTAGATTGCCCTCAATGTGTAATTTTTCAACATCCACCCAATGTAGGAATGAATCCAAGAGGTCTACTCCCTTTGAGAGTGTGGCAAATGGATGTGACACATGTATCTGAATTTGGAAGTTAAAAATATGTACGTGTGTCTGTGGACACCTGTTCAGGCATCATGCATGCCATGCCTCTAATAGGAGAAAAGGCACGAAATGTTGTCACTCATTGCCTGGAAGCTTGGGCTGCTTGGGGTAAACCCCAACAGTTAAAAACTGATAATGGGCCAGCTTATACGGCTCAGACTTTTGCTTCATTCTGCCAGTGCATGGAGGTGCAACTTCTCCATGGATTGCTGTATAATCCTCAAGGCCAAGGCATTAAACGTTAAAGGAATGTCTGCAAAAACAAAAAGGAGGAATAGGCCACGGCCGTACTCCTAAGGAGAGGCTATCTCTCGCCCTATTTACTATTAATTTCTTAAATTTGGATGCTCAAGGTCGTTCTGCAGCTGATAGACATCAGGATCCACATGGCCCTGCTAAAGGGATGGTTAAATGGAAGGATATTCTGACAGGCCTCTGGCATGGGCCTGATCCTGTGCTGACATGGGCATGAGGTTCTGTTTGTGTTTTTCCACAGGACCAACAGGATCCGGTGTGGGTGCCAGAACAATTGATCAGGAAAATCCAACATGAGGAACACCATGAGTGTCAATGTGGTGATGCTTCTTCTCCTTCCCATGATGAGTCAACTGGGGATGGCGGAGCAGAGATGGGGGATACTGTCAGCGTTCCCAAGACTTATGCCGGTGATGTATAATGCAGGGGTTTTCCCACGCCTTTTTACCACCAATCGAAGTTTAAAAGATTATCTCAGTTTCTGTTACAGAATTGGTCATCCGAGTTTGAAGACACCATGAGAGAACTCAGGATGGCTATCATGCATGTGAATTCCACCCGAATAGACCTATCCCTTGCAAGCGGCCTGATTTCCTGGTTGAACTCTGCCATGGATCATTTGAAAGAGTGGGCGGGCATGGGAGGGTTAGCAGGCCTCTTGATTATGGTCTCCCTGGTCTGCCTGTGGTGTATATGCAGGATTAGGGCTACGCAAAAGCGCGATGCAGCTATGATTATTCAAGCCTTTACTGCCATAGAGGCAGGGCAGTCCCCCAGGCCTGGTTGGCCACTATTAAGAACTAAAATGCTCTCTTAAGCGGGGTGCGAGGCTAAGCACTTCAAGAGGGTTTGCTTGTATGCGGCTAGGCTGCCCTCGGAAGACAAGCCCGATTGCATGAAGGTTGTACCCAAGATCCTTCCCCTGGGAAAATAGGTACGGGATGGGTTTGGGTCACCGCAGGCATAGAGTTTGTGGGTGTCACCAATACATTATCCCATGTTTGCACACCGGGGATTGGGCCTCTATCTTCACCCGCTCTGTTTTTTAATAAAGAAGGGGGAACTGTGGAGAGCTGCGATGCGCCACGCCAGAAGATGGCACCGTTTTCCGCCTTCCACCATCCCGAGGTGGAAGGTGGAAGGACATCTGAGCGCTCTCTGGAATAAACAACTCCTTATTTGGCTTGGTCTAAGATTCAAACTTGCGTCAGCAAATTCGAGCCTATCCGCCTTAGCCACGTGGCGTTCTGGGGTTGGCTGGCAAGAGTGCTTTTAAGTTGTGGGGGGCCTTTCCCTGGAGTCAGAAGATTGTTTCAGTTTCCTGAGTAAACTGCTTAAGGGAGAGTCTCAGCGTTGGGTCTTCCTTGCTGGTCCAGGCGGTCGCGACACTGACCACCTGTAGCTTTTCATCTAGAGGCGGAACCCTGTGGAATTGTCCCTGTTCACACTGGCATGTCAGCTGGTGATGTCATTCTGCTGCTCTGGTGCAGCAGCTATATTGTTGAAAACTTGTGTGTGGTTTCTCCATCATATGTAGAAGACACTCACAGCAAATGGTCTGGTCTTCTGGCTCTTACACTCATCCCCCTCTTCTGTGACCCTGAACCTTGAGTCTAGGGGTTGTATTGGGAATGTATTAGTTCAGGTTGGGCACCCCACGATACCCTCATATTTTAAAATGTTTCTGGATGAGGCAGCATTTACTTGCAGTCTTAGCTACTCAAAAGGCTGAGGCAGGAGGATCATTTGAGCCCACAAGTTCAACACCAACTGTCCTGGATAAATAAGATGGAGCAGCCAATTCTTCGGACAGTCTAGACCCACACAGATACATCTAAAGGAAAACACAAGCTGTCCTGTTCCAGCCTCGTGCTCTAAGCAAGGAGTGGGCCAACCAGTCTTGAGACACGGCTTCACTGTGCACACACCAATGGCAACCATTAAACAAAGTTGCAGTTTGGTGTTTTCTCTATTTCTGTTTTGTTATGCTGCCTTCAAGAGAGCTGTCTGAACAGTGAGACAAACTACCCAAAGACTAAGCAAATCCTTCCAAACTCCAAGCAGTGTAGCTTGAATAAAGATTACACATATATCTTAGTAATTTTTAAGCCATGAAATATAATAAACTCACTACTGGTTCTCTATATAAAGAAAGGTAAATTTTACATTGCACATACAAACTTTCTTGTGGGTGGGCAGATACCATGGTGTTCTAAAAAACTGACTTCTCACTGTGGGTCAGTGTTGCTAGAAAGGTAAGGAAGTCATTGGCCTAATGTAGTAGCTTCATGGTTTTTATTTCATAAAAATGACAGCATAAACCCAGCCTCAGAGAACAGAATACACTATTTAAAGTTTCAACAGTGTACAAAATTACAGTTTGGACATCTGATCCCAGGTTTAACATGAGCATTATCTTATAAGACGATTTCTTTGCTTTGGTAAATGACTTATTGGGCCAGGGAGAGTACAGTTGGGAAAGTGCTTGCCTTGCAAGCTGGAGGACCTGAGTTCAAACCCCAGAGCCCCTTTAAAGAAAGCTGGGTGTGGTGGCACATGCTTATAATCTCAGCACTGGGGAAGAGGAAGTGGAGGCAGGCAGATCCCTGGGGGTTGCTGGCCATCCATCACCTACATGGCATGTTCCAGGCCAGACAGGGACCCTGTCACAAATAAAAGTGGTGGATGGACGGTGCCTGGGGAACAACACCCAAGGCTGTCTTCTGGCTTCCACACACGTGTACATACACACACACACAGAGCATATTAGAGTTTGTATTATTCTGGAAGCAAGTCGTCTCCTAACTCTTCATCAGCAAAATCATCCTCGTCGATTCTCTTTTTGGCTGCTGTTTTTGGTCTTTCTATTTGAGGGCCCAGGGGATCCACATAGGAGGCATCTAGGTTTCAAAAGAGATCGTGCCATTAGAACAGAGAAAACAAGAAACTTGAAAGCAATCTAGACTTAGTCCAAACCCAATGACTCAGAGTGAACAGAAACAGCTCTTCCATGTCTGTGATTCCAGTCTGCACATGTTAGTTCTCAGCAGTTCCCAGGACACACTTGCCACCTCTGGGTCTTCTTTAGACCAGCTGTGCTGGAGGAGCTGGGCAGGGGGGACCAGCACTTGCCTATTTCTTTGTTACTGCTACTTTCATAAGGTTCATCTGTCCCAGGCAAAGCTCTGAGCTTGGCACTCAGTCGTTCACTTTTACTACTGGCACTATTGCTCTGGCCACTATCTGAAAACAAAAATAAAAATTCATTTGTTTAATATGCCAAGGAACCAGGACATCACATTGCACATCTCAAATCATATGTGTTTGCCAAGTAATACGAAGTCCGTGTCATCAGAAGCTGACTTCTAGGGAATGGAATTCGTGTTTGAAAGAAATCTCTTGTTGGAAATCTGAACATATATAAAATACCACTTGAACATCTGCAACCTGTAAATGTGGGCTAACTTACAGATTTCAATTTACTTATTTATTTAATTGTTTTTTCTAGACAGGGTTTCTCTGTAGCTTTGGAGCCTGTCCTGGAACTCAAGTTGTAGACCAGGCTGGCCTCGAACTCAGAGATCCTCCTGCCTCTGCCTCCCGAGTGCTGGGATTAAAGGTGTGTGCCACTGCCAATTTTATTTTTTACAAGTATTTATTTGTGTATGTGTCTATGTACACTTGCCAGGCATAGATATGGAGGTTAGAAGACTTGTGTGAGTAGGTTCTCTCCTACTATATGGACCTTGGGATTGAACTCAGGTCATCAGGCTTGGGGACAAGTGCTGGCCCTAGGTTGCAATTTTAGAGAAGTTGTAAGAAGATGAGCGATTGCTCTGAAGATTACAACTGGGAAGGAAGAGCATCTGAAGGATGGTGCAAAGTCAGCCTCATCTCAAGGCTGGCGAGGTGCCCTGGAGGCGCAGCACTAGGTTGTTCACTGGTTTGTTTGTTTGTTTTTTGAGACCGGGTTTCTCTGTGGCTTTGGAGGCTGTCCTGGAACTAGCTCTTGTAGACCAGGCTGGTCTCGAACTCACAGAGATCCTCCTGCCTCTGCCTCCCGAGTGCTGGGACTAAAGACATGCGCCACCACCGTCCAACTAATATCTGTATTTTTTTCTTTTTACTTTTCTTTCATTTTTTTCAAGACAGGGTTTTTCCGTGTAGCCTTCCTTGGCTGCCCTGGAATGCTCTGTAGACCAGGCTGGCTTCAAACCTGGATCCACCTGCCTCTGCCTCCTTGAGTGCTGGGATTAAAGGTGTGCACCACCATATTTGGCTCAATCCAGGCAGTTTTATTTTGTTGTTTTCAGAAAGGGACTCACAGTGTGGCCCTGACTGGCCTGAACTCATTTTTCATCAAGGCTGTCCTTGAACTTACAGAAGTCTTCCTCCCTCCAGGAGGGCATTGGGATCAAAGGTGTGCAACACCACATCTGAACCAGTAATTTTTAACTACAAACTATTGTTTTGATTATTGTTGATGTGTATGCATGATGTGTGGTGGGGAGCTTTGTGCCATGGTTCATATGTGGAGAACAGAGAACAACTTTCTGGTGTTGGTTCCCTCCTCTTACCTTTACGAGGACTCTAGGGATCAAACTCAGGTTGCCAGGCTGTGTGGCAAGTACCTGAAAGGTTCAGGTATTAGGCTGGCCTGCCCCGGTTACCTGGCAGAATCCACTTGGGCAGTACCCTGGTCAGTCCAGGGTTCCATGGGAACGAAGTCTGCACACAGGTGTAAACGACCCCTTTTAAAGACAGATCCCTGCCCACTTACGCTCTCTTCTCTTCTCTCTCTTCTCTTACTTTCTCTCTCTTGCCTTCCTCTCTCTGTTTCCTCACTCTCTATCTCTCTGTGTCTCTGTCACTCTGTGTCCCTGTCTCTCTCTGTGTCCCTGTCTCTCTCTGTGTCTGTGTGTGTGTGTGTCTGTCTGTCTGTCTGTCTCTCTCTCTCATCTCTTCCACTCTCCCCCTCCCCCACCTATAATAAACCACACTCTCTATAGTTTGTGTTTCATCGCGCCGGTGCCGGCCCCATCTCACAGCATATTTTTCTAATTTTGAAACTTTCACAGAATCACAACAGTACCATCACCTGATGAGCTACCACACTGGTGGTGTTTATTTCATTTTCCACATACATACAAGTTAGCAACAGAAGCCTGAGATCTCCTTTAGGCCCTTACACTCTCCTAGAATCCTGATATGTAATTCTTAGTCATAGAAGATTCAAAGTCTGTGAAAAAAGAAACCGTTAAGGAAATGAAACCTGAGTTGGGTATAGTGGTACATACATGCTGAAGTTCCAGCTAGGAGTTGAAGGTTATACTCAGCTATATAATGAGTTCAGGGTCAGCATGGGACACATGAGACCTTGTTGCAAAAACAAAACATTATTAACCAAGCAACCAAACCCTTGACATCCTTTGATAAACTTTACTTGTCCATTTGAAAACTGTGGCTGGTGTGGTGGCAACCACCCTTACCGCCAGTACTCCATAGGCAAAGGCAGGTAGATCTGTGTGAGGTCTAGGCTAGACAGAGCTACACAGTGACACACTGTCTGAAATAAGTAAATAAGCAAAAAGGAAAAAATTGAAAAGCAAAATGACGTAAGTCTCACTGTATTGCTTAGAGTGGTCTCACACTTCTGTGGGATCAAATTAACCCCCTGTTTCAGCCTCCCAAGTAGCTTGGGCTATGGGCAGATCACCATGCTTGGCCCATATTACAGACTGAAGGGTATGCTATGACTACCATTGGGCACACATAGGTTAATAAGCGTGAGTGAGTCTGGGTAGATTTTTTTTTGCTTAAATAATAAAACGAAAGCCGAGGAGATATCACTTGGTAAAGTGCTTGCAGTGTAACAATGAGGACTGACCACTCCCTAGAATTCACATTTAAAAAGCCATGGCATGCTGTCAAGGGTTTTTAATCCCAGCACTTCGGGGGCAGTGGTAGACGGATCTGAGTTCAAGGCCAGCGTGGTCTACAGAGCAAGTTATAGGACAGCCAGGGCTACACAGAAACCTTGTCTCTAAAGGAAGTTTAAAAAAAAAAAGTCAGGGGTTAGGTAGGCCCAGGTAGTAATCCCAGCAGTGGGGAGGTGGGAAGGATCCCTGGAGCTCATTGGCCAGTCTAGTCTAGCTGGCAGAGCCTGAGCCAATGAAAGATCATGTCTCAGAAAACAAGATGGATAGCTTCTGAAGACAATGCGTAAATGAGCTCTGATCTCTATATATGTGTACACAGAGTTGTATACACATGCACACAAAGAAACAATTAAATCACTTTTATAAGGATATACTCATATCAAAAAACCAGTAACTAGCATTTCTGAGAGAAGTTATAAGTTCAGGAAATAAAAATATGGGGAATAGTTCTTCCATCCATGGCCATGGCTGGAGAGGCAGACGTCTGTACTGTGCCTTGTGTTACCTCAAGTTTGTGAAACTGGTTTTCCTGCTGTGCCTTGCCCTGGGTCACTCCATTCTAAGTACAGATGAAGGGGCAGGATGACCCACAAAGCACAGACTGATAAATAAGTAACTTCCTCCTAAGGTAAGAAGGTGCTACTCTGCAAAGTTGTCGAGTGTCCTGAGGCATGTGCATAGTAGAACTGTCATACAAACTAAGTCCTTCCAGGACTCCAGAATGAAGATGGGTGCAACACTATTGAGTCATACCTGTCACTGTAGCCTCCGCCAACCTGTCATGTGACCACCTGGTTTGTGCATGGGACCAACAGGCAGAGAACCTGGGACACCTGTCTGTGTACCTCTCCTCCATGGCCTCCGTGGTTGTGCGTGTGCACTTCTGCAGTGACCTGACCTTGCTGCATGTCCACTTTTGCAGTGACCTAACCTTCATCCTGTTTCTGCAGATGGGGAGTTTCCAGAAGCTTCTCCAACAGGGATGTTTATCTACCTCACCTCTTCCTACAGACTCTACATCTCCATCAGCCTTCTGCCTCTGCTTCTAGGAAAGCCTCTTTGAACTCTGTTGTGGCCTCCTTAACTCTTCTGTAGTCATCTTGTAACCTACATATCCATGCATGTAGACATGCAACTGTGGGGATAAAAGAACTCATGTTTGCCCCAGCCAGCTCCTAAGGGAATTCAGAATTACTTGGTAAATTGCAGCCAACCTAACAGATGTGAATTTGTCACTCAATTCTGACATTGTGGAAAGACACGAGTGTGTCTGTCTATGTTTCTGACATAGTACACCCATGACAGTAACCCTGAACCCAAGCCTCCTGAATGCCGTCACACAATAATAGCTGTCTGGCCGAGAGAAGGTATACAGTGTGGCGCATGGACCTTCTTTAGATGCCTTTCCCCACCGTCTGCAGTTCCAGCTCAATAATCTGATGGACTCTACAAAATGTGGCTGTCTTGGTAACAGTAGCTGAACATTTGGACAAACTAAACATGCATGCTCTTTCTCTGCCTTAATTTCAACCCAGCTTTAACTTTGGAACAGCGCTGGCTTCCTGGTCCTTGCCAGCAAGGCTACTGTCTCGATACACTCACAGAAGCTCACAGTAGTTTTGATCTGACTCTATTCTGTCCTGGTAACCAGTTGTAACATTTCAGTGTTATTGTTTTTACATATGCACCCCTTTTCCTTGTGACAAAGTGATCCTTAAAGACATTTTTTAAGACTAATTTTATGCATATGAGTGTTTTGCCTAGGTGTATATATATGTACATTTCAAGAATGCCTGATGCCTAATCTCCTGAAACTGGAGTTATGGATGATGTGGACCAGCATGTGGGTGCTAGGATCTGAATCTGAGTCCTCTGAAGAACAAGTGCTTCTAACTCCTGAATCATCTCTCCAGCACCCATGACAAAGTGATCTTTTCAATATAGGGTCTACTCACTAAACTAAGTAAGGTTAGGGGGCCTAACTATATACACTTCTACCACATGTTTTCTACAAAAAAAAATGAATTCAATTCCCAAGAAAGGCAGTCTTTGCTTATTTAGAAAGAATACGCTTCCCAATGAGGCAAGTAATCATAGAGAATAACTTGGGCTATGCACATACCCACCTCTGAACAATGCATCTAGCAATCTGTTAGCAACCAAGGACCCCAACCTGCACAGAGCTGTATACATACTTGCTTTAAACAAGAATAAATTTCTCTCCTGAGCAACCCTTTGATACTTCTTGGTTTCACTTGAACACATCCTAGAGTACCATCTGGGAACTACAGGCAATGGGCCAATTCGCCCTAGGCGGTTACGTGTACAAGTAGGCAAACTGTGTCCTCAAAGTGAACTTTTAAAGAGAATTTTCTACTTATCATCTTATGCCTGTGCATAATTTGGGCACACGTATGGTTAAAGTCAGATGCATTTTGGGAAGGGGCATGTACAGTGAGCAGGGGCTTATGCAATCCAGACTTGCCAGTCAAAAGAGAAACACCTAAATTACACCCATTCTAACCAAACTCCCCCTAGAGTTAAACTCTGGAAAAGGAAGTCCCAAAACAGTAATTGGAGCCCTTGGAGTACCCTCAGTTGGATGGCCTGCTGTTACTCTTGACAGTGTTTATCTTAATTGTTCTAGTTCTTTGCTTTAGTTTTCTTGCTATTCTGTAATCTACATGGGCTTTAATTTCATTTTTAAGTAGGAGGCTAAGAACCTGGAAAAACCTGGCTTCGTCCTTGCCCACTGGTAACATAGAATGAAAATTATTTACTGTGGATGGTAAACTCAAGGCAGGAAAAAAATGGTGAAGAGAATATAAAATGCAATGCAATTCGTTTTTGTTAATTTTCTAAATGCAGTTCGTTTTGTTAATTCTAATGGTTAGAATAAGATTGAGTGTTTGTTTGAGACAGGGTTTCTCTTTGTAGCCCTGGTTGTCTTGGAACCCACTCTGTAGACCAGACCGGATTTGAACACACAGAGATCTGCCTGTCTCTGCCTCCTGACTCCTGGGATTAAAGGCATGTGTTATTCAGCAAGGTTGAGGTTTTAAAATCAGATTCAAATGCACTTTGCCCAAATTGAATCCATAAGTAATGAAAACAAGAACAAAGCACAGATAGCTTAGCCTTCAAGCACCAGTGATGGTTTGGATTGTCACAAGTACTAAGGACTCTAAAACACCCAGCACAAGAGGAAAGGACACAGCACTTACTCTGGGCACCTGATGGCCCGAAGGTGCCTTTTATCTTAATATTTCCATGAAGTCATATCCATAAAACATTTTAAACAACCAATAACATTCCTTGCATTTTTCTCATTTTATTGATTTCTGGGCACTTTCTAATGAACATTATTACTGTACTCTGGCCACACTCTGGAAGTTGTTATGTTAAGGCATCCAAGTCTTAGGGCTCCTAAGGGCTTGATCCCCTCTCTTAAAAATAGCTAGGAAGCTTGATAGCAGATCCTGTCAAGGGTAGGTATCGGGGCTGTAGTAACTGCCACAGGCCAAGGAAAGCAGAATTACATTTGGGGCTATGTCTAGTTACACTTCATTTATCCTTAGTGTTTTCTACCACAAATAATGTGCTAAATATGTATTCTGTCTGCATCCGGGTCTCTCTTCTCTGCAGAGATATGTATGGGGACACGTACACATTTGTAAGGAGGCCAGAGGACAACCTCAGATGTCATTCTTCATCATGTGCTTTGGACTTTGTTCTTTAGAAACAGTTTCTTATTGACTTGGTAGTCACTGGTTAAAACAGCTAGCTCACTGGCCTGGTAGTCACTGGTTAAAACAGCTAGCTCACTGGCCTGGTAGTCACTGGTTAAAGCAGCTAGCTCACTGGCAAAGCTGCAGGGAGGGACCCTCGTGTCTCCACCTCCCCAGCACTGAGATCACGAGCAGGCACTGCCACACACAGCCCTTCATGTGGGTTCTGGAGATCAGATCTGGGACCCCTACGGCTTGCATGGTGGGTACTTTACAGACTGAGATATTATCTCTCCAGCCCTGATTATCTTTTAAGAAATAAGACTCCCAAATTTAGTAAAAAGTGGAATTCTCCTATTTTTAGAGTAGCAGTATCTCACCCATGGTGGTAGGGAAGATAAACATGAAAAAGAAACCATTTGTCATTGACTTGAAGACAGATTGGCGGTAAGAGGTAGAAATCACATCTTTTTGTTTTTGGTTTTGTTTTGTTTTTTGGTTTGGTTTGGTGTCTTTTCAAGACAGAGTTTCTCTGTGTAATAGCTCTGGCTGTCCTAGAACTTGCTCAGTAGACCAGGATGGCCTTAAACTCACAGAGATCCATCTGTCTCTGCCTTCCAAATGCTGGGATTAAAGGTGTGTGCCACCTTTGGCCTGATTATCTTTTAAAAATAAGTTCTATTAAGGACATGGACATTTGACTTATTATTTTATGCATGTGGGTGTTTTGCCTGCATGTATATCTGTGCACCACCTGCATGCCTGGTACCTACAGAGAGATCAGAAGAGAGTGCCAGATCCCCTGGAACTGGAGTTATAAATGGCTGTGAGCTGCCATGTGGGTGCTGGGAATTGAACCCGGGTCCTCTGAGAAAGCAGCCAGTGCTCTTAACTGAGCCATTTCTTCAGCCTTGAGGGCAAAGACCCTTTAAAGGTCTTGGTGAACATTCCCAGCCCTCTCCAGCAGGGAGGAGCACTTTAGACAGTAGGGTATTCAGTTCATGAAGACTTCACATCCTGATGGGCAAAGTGTCATGGACCTAGCGCTGGTGTGGAGGCAGAGGCTGGAGCATTGCTGGAGTTTTGGGCCACATAGCAAGTTCCGTGATAGGCAGGGCCTGGTACACAGGGAGATGCTGTCTCAAGAAGCAAACAAAAAATAAAGCCACTCAAACTCAGAAACAAAACCAAGGAAAACAAAACTCCTGCAGCCTGACACCCTTAGGATCTTTTTAAGGCAATGCTAATTTTCTGAGTTAGCTGGCCTGTCTTTCATGTCCAGTGAGGCTGCACGTGTTAGAAGACAGTGTATCCTATCTTGACTCCCTGAAACCTGCCCACTCCTTAGACCACTGGATGTGATTACTGCCTGAAACTGCTCTTACCAGGGCTACACTGGCCCCTTAGTTATCAAGAACCAACTGATCAATCCATACCTAGTAATTCTTCAATCCTGCCTTTCTCTTAAGCTAAGAAGCCTTTCAAATGCCACCTAGCAGCTTCTTGTTTTTGAAAGAAAGTGCCTCCTAAAACAAAGCTTTTCTAAAAAAAAAAATAGTCTGCCATTCATCAGAATATGTCATGCCTATTCATCCGAATACATCATAAACACAATGGCTATGATCCTTCCAAATCTGTTCTTCAAGGATTCTCCCTTGTAAGCTGTAACTCTGATTTCCTGAATCATTAGACATTTTAAAAGTTGTTTTTGGTCTTTCTTCTACCCCCAAGATGATACTGATATAAAAGTAACTGCAAAGACACAGTCTTGCGGTGTGAAACTGTTTGTATATAGAAATGCTGAAGCAGACGGACACTCATCTTTACACAGCAATGGCTATGGTTCCCACCCTCCCTCTTCTGTTGATCTAAACATACTATGCACAGTCAACTGACACAGGGAGACTCTGGAAAAGCTGACCCTGCCAGCTACAGTTACTTGCACCACTTGCGAGAGGAGTGGGAGCCTATGCAGGGATTCAATAAAGACGTAAGCAAAAGAAACAATATTTTGTTTCTGAGACAGGGTTTCTCTTTGTAGCTTTGGAGCCTGTCTTGGAACTCACTCTGTAGACCAGGCTGGCCTTGAACTCAGAGATCCACCTGCCTTTGTCTGTCCAGTGCTGGGATTAAAGGTGTGTGCCAACACTGCCTGACAATTTATTTTTAAATCATATTTTGAATTTCAAATGTTTAAGTCCCTGGCGTGTGAAGTGGATCTGGGAGGGAAAGGCAGGGCACTGGCATTTACTGAGTGCCTACTATGGTTAGGAGCTTGCATGTACTTATTTGTTGGTAGAGAGGTACACTGCGAAACGGTGGTACACACCAGAAACCCCAGCACTTGGGAGGCTGAGGCAGGAAGATTGAAGGCTGAAGGACAGCTTGGATTACAGAGTAAGATCTTCTCTCTCTCTCTCTCTCTCTCTCTCTCTCTCTCTCTCTCTCTCTCTCTCTCTCTTCTTTCTTTCTCCTTTCTCTTTCTTCCTTTCCCCTTTCCCTGACTCCCTCCCTACCCTCCTGTCTTTCTTGAGACAGGGTTTCTCTATGTAGTCCTGGAATTTGCTCTGTAGACCAGGGTGGCCACCTGCCAGCCTCTGCCTTCCAAGTGCTGGGACTAAAGTCATGTACCACCACACATGGCTCAGCAAAACCTATTTCAAAATACAAAGAAAAATAAAGCTAGGAAGATCAGAAGGAAAACAAGGGAATAACTGGTAAGTTTGTGTATTGCTGAGCAGTGGTGGCGCACATCTTTAATTCTAGCAGTTAGGAGACAGAGGCAGGGGGAATCTCTGTGAGTTTGAGACTATCCTGGTCTACAGACCAAGTTCCAAGACATCCAAGGCTACACAGAGAAACCCTGTCTTAAAAAAGAAGTTGGTGTGTATGCATGTGCATACAATAGATATACAAAAAATTTACATTTTATGTGCATGTGCATACAATAGATATACATAAAATTGCATCTTGCAGGGCTGGCAAGATGTTTCAGCAAGTAGGGATGCTTTGCCTCCAAGCCTGAAAATCTGAGTTTGAGCTCTGGGGCGTATGTGGTGGAAAAAGAGAACTGACCTCCACAAGAACAGGCATGTCCATGCATGTATGCCACCCCCCCAAATAAATAAATGTGATTAAAAAATAAAAATAAAATACATATACAGATGGGTATGTCTATTTATAGGTGTGTGTGTGTGTGTGTGTGTGTGTGTGTGTGTATCTATCTGTAAATTAAAACAATACTATTGTGTGTATGGGCACACATGCCATAGCACATGTGTGGAGATCAGAAACAACCGTGGAGTCAGTTTTCTCCGACCTCCACCTGGATTCTGGGGATTGAAGTTAGGTAGCCTGCCTTGCAATGGCAAGTGCCTCTATACCTCTCTAGCTGTGACAGTTAACTTGACACCTGAAAGGCGAGTGTCTGGGTACCCTGTGAGAAACTGTCTGGATTAAGGTAAGCCTCTGAGAATGTGTTCGCTGACATGGAAGATGCACCCTACCGCAGGGTGGGCCATTCCCCACCAGGGACCCCAGACTGTAGAGAAAGCAGGCTGTTCACAAGCATGAGCATGCCTTTGTTCCTGACCCTGGGGACAATGTGACCAGCTGCTTCAAGTTCCGGCTGCTGTGACTTCCTCGGCAATAAAGGGTCGTGACTTGGAACTGTGATCTGGAATAGGCCCTCTCTTCCTCAAGTTGCTTTTGTTGGAGTGTTTTATCATAGTAGCAAGGAAAAGAACTAAGACGTCCCCTCTGTAACATTTTTATATTGGATTGCCTGTGACTTATAATCTGCTTCTGACATTCCAAAGTAGATTTCATAAACATTGACATTCATGCCATTACTGAAGTACTTAGTCCCTGGGCCTAGCATTTCTGTTAAAAGTTATCTCTTTAGTAAAGCAGAAATGTATTTCTTTACAAGTACTTTCATGTACCTGTACATGTTCTTCAGTGGCAGGAAACAAACTCAGGAGCACAAAACAGGAATGTGGGGTCAGCAGAGTGGCTCAGTAAGTGAAAACATGAGTCTGAGTTTAATCCCCAGAACCCACAGAAAAGTATAAGGAGAGAACCAACTCTACAAAGTTGTCTTCTGGCCTCCACACACATTTCATGACACAGGTGTGCCCTTCCATCACACATCAGCACACACAATAAAGAAGCAATAGAAAAGAATATGGATGTAGCACTGGGGCAGACAGGAGCATCTCCAGTTGTGCTGAGTGAAGTCAGCACCACTCATCCAGCGGATGCCCAAGTCAGACATTAGTTTAAAAGCTCTCTCTGGGGAAACTCACTTCTCCCTCTTGGCAACTCCATACAGGTGGGTCCTGTTCTCCTCTCATGTTACTGACAAAGAGCTTGGTGACTTGCTCAGGCTCACTTATAATATGACTTGACAAAGGAGTTCATAGACACCGAGTGAGTTCAGGGACTGGAACTAGCCATAGTGATCTTAAACTCAGCCCAAGCTAAGGGCCACAGGAAAGGCCCACCTTCTCCTGAAAACACAGAAGTGTACCACAAAACCACTAAGCTGTTAAGGGAGACGTTTCTGGAGGTAGCTGAGGTGTAAATAGCTAACAAAGTTTTAGGACAAGGGCATGGACATAGAATCTCACAGCTCAAGAAGTATAACTGCTCAGATCACTGTGAACCAGCACTTGGATCACAGGACAATACCACCCAACATTACCATCACAGAAAGCTTAGCCTGTGCAGACTGGGTCTGACACGCTACAGACCTGAGTCTTTTTGTACATACAGCAAGCTAAGGAAAGGTTACATATTTTTCAGTGGTTGGGAAAAGGCAAAGAAGAATATATTGGAACATTTGAATATCATGGTCTTCAAATCTTTGTCTAGTAATTTAGTTTGATGCCCATTCATTTGCATAAGTGTATAGTTGCTTTCATAACCCAATGGCAGAATGGAATCAAATCACTGACATATGGTCTGTAATCCTAGATTTCCATGCATGGTCTGGCTTGGCTTACAGAATCACTAAGCCAAATGAATGCCCAGCAGAAGAGCTTAACAGTGGGTACTGACGTGCAAAGTTCTGGATTCTAACACTGAGAGATTCAGGTATGATGTGTCCCTCTATCATCCCTAAGAAGGCCTACGTGCTGCAAAGTGGTCAGAAACTAGGGTATCCAGCAAAACCATCAACTTGACCTCTGGAGTGAAGGGCTGCTCAAAGTGCAATGGCAGGAATAATACTCAGAGATATGACAGTCCCCAGTCTGTCCCTTAGGGCTTGCTTCTCCACAAGAGTAGCCCCTCCCTCCCTCTAGGTGACTCTGGTGTAGTACCTCCTTGGCAAGACTGTAGCAACCACCCCAGGACATATTCTAGGAGGTGTCTCTCTATTCCTGGGGGCATAGGAGTGTGGCCTTTTCACTCTCTGCTTGAAATACCATGAAAACCCAGAAAACCTATTGAAAATTGTTTTCTAAATAAAAACAACAGAAAACTGCCTGCTTTGGGACTATAATCTCCAAATCAAATTTGGATTTTTATAAAACTAAAATGTCCTTCAGAAAGTTGACTGAAAAGCGAATTTCTGTTCACTGAGCCATAGTGCATTCTTTTCTTTGTAAAATCACTTGGAACATAAAACAGATACACTTTCACTGGAGGAAGTCACATCCAGGACTTTGTCAAAATCACACACACACACACACACACACACACACACACACACACACACACACACACACACACAGAGAGAGAGCAAGCCACTAACATTACACAGAGCAAATGAAAAAGAGCAATTTAAAATGAAACCTTAACACAGTACTCAAATGAATCCACAAGACCATGATAGGGTAATGAAGCATCCTTGTGACTCCAGGACAGTTTCCCATGAGAAGCAGACATGTGCAGACGGTCCCTGGCCTCTTACATGGAGCCAGCACACTAAGTAGGTGAGAATACTGGGCCTACTCAAACTGTAGACCATGTGCTTCTCATCTTGGATGCTGACATTCTTGATTTATTTTTGATTTTTTTGCATGTCTATCACTATGCTGCTAAACCCTGACCCCCAAACTCTGCTTGTAAAAAGCAGCACATTTTTTTTAACCTCAAGTAATTTAAATATATTTAAGTTCACTTAACTTTAGTTAGTTCCGTAAAAATAAAGTTCTGAAAATCCTGGCATGGTGGCCTCAGTACACAGGAAGCTGAGAAGCTGAAGCAGGAGCATGGCTGGGAGTTTCAAGGTAAACCTGGGCCACCACAGCAAGTGCGTCCCCAAAACACCTACAGCAATAGCTACCATGTGCTTGAGGATAAACGAGCCCTAGGCAGTGTGGAGGCTGACTCCATGGCTATATACATAAGTCCTATACCATGGGAAGATACATCTCAAGGTGACACTTTATAGTGACAGTGATAGGGTGAGACCTAAGGCTGGATGACCATACTGACACACACTGGGAACTGGCTATGGCAACAGCAGGAATGACCTTTCCTGTAACTATATCACACTCAGTTTTGACATTAACTCCGAGTAGAGCCATGGTTCTTCCAGGGGGCGGAGCTAGGGTGCTGCAGCAGGGACAGTGGGTTCAGGAGCTCCTCAGACTCCATAGTGGAACCCTGAGAGTAGTTGCAGCAGTCTGGCAGCCTTCTAGATGACTCTGAGTCTGGAGCTTCTTGGGGAAGGAGAGGTGATCTAGTCTGATCCATATAAACACCAAACCCAAACAACAAACCAGAGCTGTCAGAGGCGAACCCTGTAGATAGCTACACCATACAATCAGTAACACATCTGAGTTGTGTTCTAGACAAGGCTTTCAAAGCTAGCTGGTGCCCTACATTTCTTGTTTGTTTTGTTTTGAGACAGGGTCTCTCTACATAGTCCTGACTATCCCAGAACTCAATCTGTAGACCAGGCTGGTCTCAAACTCACAGAGATCCGTCTGCCTCTGCCTCCTGAGTGCTGGGACTAAAGGCATGTGCTACCAGGCCTGGTTCCTGCATTTGTTTTTAACATACTGTACTTGTTTAAGGCAGGCTTTATGTGGGTCCCTACTGAAAGCCTTTCTTCCCCATGCGATCCTTGGATGTGTGGAGGTTGAGTACTGCCATGCCGCAAAGACTGCCAGAACCACAGGTTTGCCATGGAGGTGTAGAGAAGGGGCTCTTTCTCTCCAGGAACCCCTAAACAGGGATAATGGGGATGAGTGGTAGAGCACCTGAGGGCAGGTGTGCTACCACAGTGGGCTTGGGTGTGTCCTTGGGCAGGGGCGAGGGGATCCCAAGTCAAGACAGAAGAAGGCAGCCACAGCCTGCTTATTCTGACTTCAGGGTGGATGCTGACAGAGGTGCTCACATCCGACAGCAGGATGAAGTAAGGACATCAGGACTGCCATGCTTGAGGTGTCAGAAAATAAGGAACAAAAGGGCCAATGCTAGGAGAAGCCATAGCACCCAGAGAAGGTCCTGGGTAGCCCTTTAAACTGGTGCCAAGCAAACCAAGCGACATGAGGCCCTGCTTGGAAAGTGCCACCAGGGCCAAGTTTCTCCTTGGAACAGCTTTTTGTGAGCATAAAGCTCACTTGTGTGTTAGCAGTATTTGTTTTGGCCTGAAACTGACTGGATGGGAGAAAGCAAAACTGATTGAAACTGGCAGTGGAGCAGTGGCAGGCAAGGGCTGAGGCAGCTTCCCCTGACACATAGCATCCCTTCTCTCACTCAGCCCTGACGGTGGAGGAGTTAAGGCCAATTTGCAAGGGCCACTAGGGGGGCTGGGCAGTCTTCCTGTAGACTTCCTGGGCAGACTTTCCAGAACACCTCCCCAGCACTCCCTTGGGCTGCAGAATCCTTCACAGCCCTGGGGTCTTTAAGGCAGGCTTTCAGAGTGGAAACCCAAGAGGCTCAGGCTTCCAAATGAACAAGCAGCTCTGCTCTGAAAACGGAGTGTAGGGTGGTTAGCATTAGGAACAGGCTAGTCTCTACTCTGAAAACTCAAGGTTTTCAGAAGTGTTGTCTTGAGAGCTACTAAGATTTCTTCCTTTCTCTTTCTTTCTTTCTTTCTTTCTTTCTTTCTTTCTTTCTTTCTTTCTTTCTTTCTTCCTTCCTTCCTTCCTTCCTTTCTTTTTTTCTCTCTTCCTTTCTTTTCTTCTTTCTTTTTTTAAGATAGGGTCTAATTCTGAAGCCCAGGCAGACCTGGAACCCACTACTTAGCTAGGGTTGGCTTCAGATTTGTGGTGGTGATCCTTTTGTTTCAGCCTCCCAAGTGCTGGGCTTACAGGTGGGAGCCACCTCACCCAGTTTGATTACTTTCCTAAAGCCTATCTATGAAAGGATACTCAATTTTAAAAGAGCCCAGGTCACATATCTTCCTTTTTCTATGATCAAGCACTATCAGTTTGGTTTAGGAAACCTTCTAAACCAAACCTAAACTCTCCTTTTTTAGAGGAGAGTCAGGGATGATAGGGTCTTGGTTTGTAGCCTACACTGGCCTAGAACTCCAGATCCTCCTCTTCCTTCTAGGGCTGAGCTCACAGGTGGGCACCACCTGGCCTGGCTCAGGAGTTTCTTTTAATGGGTGCACAATGCTTGTTGCCCAATACTTGGCCACACCAGTTTTTGATACAGATCCTCAGTCTCTCACCTACAGTTCAAAAGTCCACAAGACATGAAGGCCAGGTTTCCAGGTGGCCATACATGAACTTCTTGGATATGAAACATGATTAGAAGCCTTACTCTCTTTAATGGGACTATTCATATGTGACACTGGATTGAGAACACCATGATTTCACATGGCTTTCAGGAGACGTGGTTAATGCTCCACACTAACTGCTGGGTTCACAACCTGCTCAGCTCAGAACTTGTGAACAGGGGCCATGGGCTTTATAGCTGCCTCCAGCTAATGAAAGATTGGTGCCTGGATCCTTCAGACTCAAGATTCAGCTCAGTCTAACTGAAGGTCTAGTGGATTCTATAAAGTAGGAGTTGGAGAGGTTCTGGGAGATAGGGACAGTAAGACCATGGGATGCTGACAGGGAGGACCACTGCTCTTCGACACAGCCTTTGATGCTCCTACCACTTCTCAAACTGTGTGTCATGGCTCCTGTGGCCTAAGGAAAAACAGGCCAGGAGGTGGAGGTTTCTTGGGTCTTGAGAAACCAAGCTGTCTGGCTAGAACTGTATGCCACCAATAACTACAACTGTCTAAACACAGTTGGCAAAACTGAGCTCTGAATTCATGATAGAATCTTTGTCTTAATTGAAGTTTTCTATCCACAGGAAAATCAGAAAACCCATTGCTTTTCTTCTCAAGCAGTGACATTGAAGCCTGTGTCTTCTAACTAGATGTCAAACGCCACACCTACAGGAACCACATCCTATTCACCTTCACTTGTTACTACCATACATACTCCTGGACTAGAACACTACAAGGCAACACTGTTGGTTTGTTAGGCAGAGCAGGGTATCGTGTGTGGGACAGTGCTGAGTGTGGGAATAAATCAAATCTCTTTTTGCTTTTTTTTTTTTTTTTTTTTTTTTTGAGACAGGGTTTCTCTGTGTAGCTTTTGGAGCCTGTCCTGGAACTCACTCTGTAGATCAGGCTGACCTCAAAGTCACAGAGATCCACCTGCCTCTGCCTCCAAGTGCTGGGATTAAAGGTGTGCATCACCGATGCCTAGTCCCGGAAAATCAAATCTTAATTTAGCATTTTTTTTTTTTAAAAATTAGCTTCTTTAAAGCTATCACATTTCTATTGTCACTACAACTACCTGACAGAAGCTGAGAAAAAAGAATAGAAAATGCACTATAATGCTTTATTAACAAATGAAGCCACAAGGAGCCAAAATCAAGGAATTTAAAAAATGTCAAGAACTTCAAAAGCATGTAAAGTATTTATGGCTGGCTCACAAGCAGCAGTCTGCTGTCAAGATCAAGACAGGATGTGACCCACATCTTGTTAGACTGTCACTGCTGCTGAGGTTGGACTAGAGATCTGGGCTGTCAGCATCCCCGAGACCACACTACTACTCCTGCTCAATTCTTTAAATGGGAATTTTGAAATCTTAACAGTAAAACCTCATTCATATGCCTATCTATGCTATTCTCCAACTTGCACTTGATTAATCAATGGGCAGAAATAGGCATGCAATTTAAGAACTAAAATATGGTAACATTTACAAACACCCATATACCTATCAGAACAACCACTTGCCTGTATGTACATAAATAAACAGACAAAAAACATAAAACATATAGAGGAGCCTTCTAGATGATTTCAGTGTTCTAGAACCTGTCGAATGCAGTGTTCTAGAGCACAGAAGACACTCACCACTGCCAGCGCTCCCCTCTCGCTTGCTGCGAGAGCCTCCGCCGCTGTCTCTGCCCGATTTTATGCGCTAAAGCAATAAAAAGACAAGTAGAGAAGAGTAAGGACATTCTTTCAGAACCACACACGATGAAGAGTGAATTTAAAACTAGCATTACCACATGGCCCTCAGGACTAGTTCATTACCACCCAAGAGCTGACTCAACAGAAAAAAGGACAGAATCTTTGCTTTTGTTTTTTGTTTGTTTTTCCAGACAGGGTTTCATTGTGCAGCCTTGGCTGTCCTGGAACTCCCTCTGTAGACCAGGCTGGCCTCGAGCTCAATCTGCCTGCCCCTGCTGAGACTAAACACATGTGTCATCATGCCTGGCTGGACAGAATCCTTTTGAAAGTGAAATCTGAACTCCCAGGATCTACAGAGGACACAAATGGCATCTTTACTCAACAAAAACCTTTGCACAGCCAAGCAATTGAAAAATCAAACAGCATGTTCTTGACGAGAAGGTTCAGGACTCAAATTTATTAATAGTTTGAGAAAAAAAGTAGAAGAGGAGAAAATCATGTACCGAAAGGCCATTTTCTACTCTATCTCTAATAACAGTTGACCTAGTCTGTCTGAGGGTTCAAAAAAGAGGCATTGGCATCCTGGCTTCTGACATTAGACTTCTAAATAAAAGCATTACTAAAATCTCACACATACTTAAGGTTTGGCCAACAGTTACTTTTTGGATCCTCAGAAGCATTTAAATAGGCACCTCCATGCTGTGATGGTGCCATGTTTGAGCAAGCGAGTGTGTCAGTGAGTGTGTGGTACATGAATGCACATGTGTGGAGGCCAGAGGTTGATGGCGAATGTCACTGTAGTTGCTCTTTACTTTAATGTTTGAGATAGGGTCAGGGATTTGGCTACCTTGGCTAGTTGGCAAGTTCCAGGGATCTTCTTGTCTCTGCCTCCTGTGCTGGGATTACAGATGTGTGCCATGCTCAGCCTTTTATATGGGTACTGGCTATTAAACCCAGGTCCTCAGGCTTGCATGGAGAGCTGTGATATTCTTTACATTTCTTTCCATAATAGATGTCTCTTTTGTGTTTTTGCCTAAGTGCCAAAGTTTTAATTTAAAGCTGTTTTGTTTTGTTTTTCAAGACAGGGTTTCTCTGTATTGGAGTCTGTCCAACTCCCTCTGTAGACCAGGCTGGCCTCGAACTCACAGAGATCCACCTGCCTTTGCCTCCCTAGTGCTGGGATTAAAGGCTTGAACCCCATTGCCTGGCAAAAAGCAAGTCTTGACAGCCACAAACAAGTAAAATAATGCCTTATGTCTTATCAGTTAACAGTCAAAACTAGAAGTCAACATCAGGAAGAAACATAAAACACACAAAGAGTTGGATATTGAACAATACACTTTGGGTGATCAGCAGGTTGTTGAGGAAATCAGGAGAAGTTTAAAATGAAATCACTCTTCATCAGAACCTTTGGAATATAGCTAAGGCAGTTCTAGGAGGAAAGTTAATGGCTATGAGTGTGCACATTAAACATTAGACAGTGGGATAGCTCAGTGGGTGAAAGCACTTGCCTTGCAAGTCTTGTGACCTGAACTTGATCCCTAGGAACCCACTCTAAAGGTGGAAGAAGAGAACCAATTCTACAAAGCTGTTCCCTGACTTCCACGTGTGCACTGTTGCACGTAATCCACAGATCATACACACACTCACAATAATACTTTTTTGTTTTGGTTTGTTTTTCTGAGACAGGGTTTCTCTGTTTAACAGCCCTGGCTGTCATGTAACTCTCTGTAGGCCAGGCTGGCCTTGAACTCACAGAGATCTCCCTGCTTCTGCCTCCTGCGTGCTGGGATTAAAGACGTGCACCACCACCGCCAGGCAACAATACATTTTTTTAATTAGAGAAAGATGAAATAAATAACCTAATGATGCACCTCAAGGTCTTAGAAAAACAAAACTAAGATAAATCCCAAAATGGTACATGGCAACAAATAATACAATTAGTGAAATAGAGACTAAAAGAACAATACATAGAATTAAACCAAACAAAAAGTTGGTTCTCTGAAAAAACACAAAGATCGAAAATCCCTAGCTAATTTAACCAAAATAAAGAGAGAAAGACTCACACTAATAACACTAGAGATGAAAAAAAGTGAGGTTATTACAGAGGTCAGTGAAATCCAGAGGTTATTACAGAGTACATTGAAAACCTACATTCCAAAATACTGGAAAATTTAGAAAAAATAGATAAATTCCTAGACATACACAACTTACTAGAATTAAATCAAGATGATAGAAATAACTTAAACAGATCTATAAAAAGCAAATGACATTGAAAAGGCAATAAAGAGTCTAACAATAATGCCCAGGACTGGATTCATTCATTTCCAAAGTCTACCACACATTCAAAGAAGAGCTAACACCATTGTTCCTCAAATTGTTCTATGAAACAGAAGGAGAAAGAACACTTCCAGACTCATTCAACAAATCTAACATTACTCTAATACCCAAACTGGGTAAGGACAGAACAAAGAACACTATGAAACAATTTCACAATGAATGTAGGCATAAAAATTATCAGTAAAATATTTGCAAACTGAACTCAAGAACACATTAAAAAAGATGATACACATTAAAAAGATGGCTCCATTGCAAGGATGCAGAACAATTCAACAGATGAAAATTAATAAAGTTTGATACAGTACATAAGCAGAAATAAGTACAGAAATCACAATTACCACCTTATTTGCAGAAAGGGGCTTTGATAAAGTTCAACATCTCTTTATGATAACAGCCTTGAAGAACCTAGGAATAGAACTAAAGATCCTAAGTAGCCACCCCATCAAATGTGAAGACAGATTTCACTCAGGTGGCCTTAGGTGGGAACAGAACACTTAGGAAGCTTCCACACCATCAAATTATTTTATACACCATGCTGTCCCTGCCCTTATCTACAACCTTCTACCCTCTGTTTGATCCCTATTTTCCTAACAACCATTTAAATCTCTGCCTTCTGTCCATCTAGACTCTAGGTCCACCTTGGTCAGCCCTTGTCTGACTCATCTCTCTGGCTCACTCACCAAGAGAAACATAAGCCTTGGCTGCTTCTGTGACTCACCTCTTTCCTAGGACACTGGGAAAATGGCCAAGCACACAGATGGACACCACAGGGCACCAACAGTATACTCAGCATCTCAGTCCATGCTCATAAAACTCCATTCACTCCTCTTCACCTGTGTCAATTAAGGTTCTGCCTGCTGCATGGACTAGAGGCAGGAGCATCCCATTAAGCCTCTAAGTCTTCCTCCAGCTCTTCTACTCCGAGATGCCCTGTTTGTCCCTTGTGGCTTCCCTCTTGTCTCTGCTGGCTCAAGGTTTTCTCTAACGTCCTGTGTGTAGAATGGTATCTATCTTTATTTCTGGCTCAACATCAGTGTGCACTCAAATCTAACAAATAATGGCCACATGGCTCTGTGGGTAAAAGCATTTGCTGTGCAAGCCTGATCACTGAGTTCTAAGGCTGAACACACAGTGGAAGCAATGAACCTACTCTTGAAAGTTGTCCTCTGATCTTCAAACATACTCCGTGACACATGCAAGCTCATATTCTCCCTGTATCTCTTTGTAGCTCTCTTTCTCTCTTCTCACATACACATGAAATTTACAAAATTAAAAAAAAAAACAACAACCAAAAACCAAAACCAAGTCCCACCAGAAGGGAATCTAATGGGCCAACCACTGTTAACAGCCACGACAGAGATTTTGTATAGAAGTCACTGAAATTCAAAGAACAGGAACCCTGATGTGAAGCTTTAGTCAGCTGTTCACTTCTGACACCATGTACACGGCAGAAGTCTGACCAATAGTATTCCCAGGAGACAACATTCTTCCTCAGCAGGTGCAGAGGAAAGCCCCCAGGGACAGAGCCATGCGAACAACAATCCCACTAGGCCATGGTCTGACTCTTACATGCCCTCCAGGGATTCCAGTGCTGGCTGGGAGCTGGTCTTGCCCTGCCTGTGTAGAGTGAGAGGTAAAGCAGCTTAGGCAGAGCCAAGAAAACAATATAAAGAACTCAGGAGGGCTGTGCTACAGAGTTACCCAACAGCTCCTGCTAGGTAGGCTAGGCAGAGGCTGACTACACAAACATGGTAGTCAGCAGGGTGAGTGGGTGGAGCTGAGACACCTCTGAGATGAGAAAATAAAGGTCAAGTGGGTAGTTTATTAAGATAATGATGGGATGGATCTAGAATTTGTTCGGTTAGAAGCTAACAGAGATTGGAGAAGCCTTCTGGAGAAAGAGCATTAATTGTGAAAATCAAATAGGTACAAAAATATAATTTATGTATGAAAAGTCAGTGCAAATGGGAGTCTGCAGCTAAGCTCTGTGGCTCCACAGTGACAGCCTGGCCATGGTAGCCTGTGCAGCTCCCCAGGGTCCACTCTTAGACTGACATATCTGATCCACAGCCCACCTCAGATCCATTCAAGGACCAGGCCCATTTCAGGAATACAATAGCAGTTTGTTAAACAGCCTTGTGTTGATTTTTTTGCCACACAGCAGATGTAGGTTTTGTTAGTAAAATTTAGCGTCACACTTACTTCAAGTGGGGTCTGAGGGTAGACACAAAAGGAGGCATTGGTGCCAATGACAATGACGGTTCTCAGTTCCTCAGTGCTTAAGTGCTTAATGGAATAAAGAGCAAAACCCAACAGCAATAGGCATTGGCTGGCATTGCCAGTTGCCTATGTTATTTGCTGAAGTGGAGGTTAAAAGTTGTAAGGCAGGGGTTTTGTAAAAGTCACTCCCTTTAAGAATATATGTACGCCTTTACCCCAGCCCTTGGAAGGAAGAGACGGGTGGATCTGAGTTTAAGATCACCCTGGTCTACAGAGTGAATTACAGGACAGCCAGAGCTACACAGAGAAACCCTGCCTTGAAAAACCAACTAAAGAAAAATGACTAAAGAAAAAATATGTTTTATGCATTTTTGTATACATTTGTGAAAATGCCTGGCAGCATAACATGTTGATCGACTGGCTGATCTCCACAAGTGGCATAAGCGATTTTCTTCACACATTTCATTTGAATAAAAAGTTATTTAGATTGGTTCACAGTGGCACATGACTACAGTGTCAGCAGCTGGAACTCAGAGGCAGGAGGACTATGAGTTTGAGATCAGCTTGGGAAACTTTTGAAACCAAAATGATCTATAAAAGGAACCTGCCTGAATTTCCCCCATGGTACTGATACTGAACATAGGGCTATGTATATACCATGTAAGTGCTCACCACTACGTTACATCTCTAGTCCTCTTTTAATTATTTGAGACACAGTCTTGTTGAGTTGTTCAGGGTGGCCACAAATTTGTCATCTTCCTGCCTCAGCCTCCTGGTCCAGCTCTGAATTTTTAAAAGAATATTTATTGTTTGAATAATAGGAAAAAGAGATAGTACTCTTATTTTAGGAAAAAAAAAAGCCAATTCGCACTTAGTATAGGTTGGTTAGAGGAGGAGGGAGGGAGAAAGAGAGCGAGCTAGAGCACATGACCTAGAACAAGTTCTGTAGCTGCTGCGCCTCTGTTTTCTCATCCAAAAAATGTCAATAATGACCCTTCTCCAGCATCACAACACCAGTGAAATCGGTTGAATTAGTTAACAAGGTTGAGTGCTTAGACAGTGCCTGACTCTAATATGCATTCAATAAACATAAGCTGTTGTATTCATCTGCAGTGCTAGGGATGGGACCCAGGCTGTCCCACATACTCAGCTGCACTTGAGCTCTGAGCTACACCCCCAGTCCCCATGGCTATAATTAATGTCTAGTGAAGTTGATGTACTAAAGCTAATTAAAGGGAAAGCTGCTACTAGACACATGGAGAAGACTGCAAGGGTCACTCAAGAGCAGGTCACCCAAGCTCTTTGCTTTGGTTCTCCTTCTTGTTGCCATCCCCTGAGTTTGCAGAAGGAAGATGAGCAGTCTCTCCTTCCCCCGTCTCTTTCTGAGCACAGGGTTAGTTAGTTCTGGATTCTCCAGCAGTCCTGGGTAAAAGCTGGGTGTGATAAAAGCAGTCTTGATTTTGGTCACATAAGCACTGCGCAGAATGTCTCTGCAGGAAGAGCTCACAAATAAAATTATAGGGGCCAAGATCTATAGTGAAAAATAAAAAAACAAACAAAAAAAAAACAAATAAAACCCTGAAAATCTGACTGCTCATAGAAAATTGTCAGCATTAAAAAGACACTTGGGTAGCAATGTGAAAAGGTTTCAATAAATCAAAATATATCTATATGGTATATACCAACAATGATGCCTTGGAAAAATTTTAATTACAAAGGAAAAAAACTAAGGATTGATTCTAAACAAGAAACATACAGAAATAAGCTTCAAGTTCAATATAAGAAGAGAACATCCTCAATTCAGAAGTTTATTATATTTTCTTCTGTAACTAATAAGGCCTTTTTCCTTACAGAAGCCAGGAAACAGAGACCTGCCCTATAGGCTCACAATCTAAGAACAACCAACTGCAATGGGACCCACACTAATTATCTGAGAAGCTGGTTTTCTTGTGTCAATTCTTTCTCTTTCAGCCCTTCTTACCTAAGACCTTTCTTTGACATTGTTCCCCTCCACTCCATGTTGATAACCCAAACTTAAGTGAGAGAACACCCAGAAAATGCTTCTTTGATGATGCAAGGAGAAATACAGAAGAGCAAAGAAAATATATATATATATATATATATATATATATATATTATATATATTTGTATTTTTGAGACAAGGTTTCTTTATATAACAGCTCTGGCTGTCCTGGAACTGGCTCTAAAGACAAGACTGGCCTCAAACTCACGGAGATCAGCCTGCCTCCCAAAACAATGCTCTTATGCAATTAGAATCATGGGTAGAGGAGAGAAAAACAAAACAAAACAAAAAAACAGGGAGCAAGACTCTGTGGAAGCCAAAGGTTTTGTGGAAACTGAAGAGGTATTAAGTGTTCTTTTGATACTTCACAGATGTGGACTTAGACTTTAAATATAGAGAGACTGAGGTATGTCAATGGTAGAGTATGAACTATTGAGGAAAAGCTGTAATGACAGAAGAAATCTAAGTGACAGTGGGCTTCATGGGTCACACTGAGGCCAGTGATGAAGTATCTGGAGAGGCCCTGAATGGGTACAGAGCTGTTGATGTGGGTGATAAGAGACCAACATGGACAAGTTTGAGTGAGCCATCCAGGAATAAGAATTAACTGCAGATTTAAAAAAAAATTGTTAAAAAGATCCCTTAGGGTCCCTGACAAATGCTTTGTTCCTATGATGTTTAAGTGTTCTTCCTGATGCAAAGTTTACACGATCAATTGCATCCTTCCAATAACAACAAGGCTTGCCAAATACTGGTCTAATCCCCTTCAGGCTACATCCTCAGAAGAAACCATTCTTTTTCACCATAAAAAGGTAGCTTTATTTCTTTTAAAGTACAGTAAATATGGAAATAGCCTCAGGTTTGTGCAAGAAATAACTACAAGCTACTTAATAAACATATAAATATTTTGATGCAGAGGAATGAAAAGACTGAGCAGTAACTAGAAAAGGAAGAGTAGTTTCAATGATGTTACTCTAGTCATTTAAATTTAGTAAAGTTCTTTAGTCCTTGTGAAAATTAGTCCAAAGATGTCAGCTAGATTTTAAGAAGGGTCCTGCTACTATAGAGACTGTGATAAGGCAAAGAGGACAAGAGAAGATACAAGGGCCAAGGGAGACAGAGAGCAGAGACAAAAGTGACTCTCATAGAAATGAAGAGTGAATGGCAACTACATTGACTAACCCAATTCCGTAAGATGGGATTACATTAGTGGTGAACTGAAAGTACTGTGAGAAAAGCTAAGAGGCTACTCTTGAGGGCTGAGAAGGATCTCTTCTTGGAAGTCCAGGAAGCCAGGCACCAGGGCCGGAGGCTGCAGAAGCGACTGTATCTGGAGGAGCTTGGGCTCACTGTAGACTATAAGGACTCAGAAGTGAGATGCATGCTTGTTTAGTACATGCTCCCACGGTTCTACATGAGGGGCCCCAGCAACGAACTCAATTCCAAAATGTGTTTCATTTAAATACATACGTTTTTGATTCTTACTAAACACATAATTACAATTATAATCATGTGAACTTCTACTTACAGCAGTTTATGTGGCTCAAGCTGTCCTATTTTCATTAGCATTTGGTACAGTACATGGATTGGCCATTACAGCACATTTTAATGGTGTAGCCTAGCTTGACAAATAAACAGCAACTTGATGTTTTGTAGGGCTTTTAAAGCAAAACTAGTTTGCTCATAATATTTTTACATGAGATTAGATGACATCTTAGAAGCGAAGACAGCCAGCCACATTCTGCAAACATGTGAGAATTAGAGCCTCTCTACAGCCAGGATAATTGCATAAAAGTCATTTGCCGCTCCCATTATTCCTCACTTAGAATTTTATTTCTAGATGGATATAGTAGCGGGGCACGCCTTTAATTCCAGCACTAGGGAGGCAGAGGCAGGAGGATCTCTGTGAGTTTGAGGGCAGCCTGGTCTACAGAGTGAGTTCCAGGACAGCCAGAGCTACATAATGAGATCCTGTCTCAAAACAGCAAACAAACAAAAGAGTTTTAATTTTAACATATCAATATTAGCTTTGAAAACATATTTTTCTTGGTAAAAGGCAAATATTCAAAACTCACATACAATCTAAATGTCCTAGGCTGAAGTTTAGGAGAGAAGGGTCAGAGCTGCAGACGTGCTACAATGGTATTCTCTGCACTATACTCTGCCACACTGACAGATATCTCAGGAACCAAGTACTGATGCCACAAGGGACAGGCTTTCATGGGATACAATTCTCACCCATAAAAACCAAGTTTCCAAATTAATCCCTGTTACTTCAGCTTCTAGAAAATGGAAATCACTTATATATTAGTAGCTTTCCACTAAGGACTCCAAAGAAGCCACCTGGATTCCTACCTTAGAAGCTGCCCCACTCAGATCAGATTCCAAGCCTAGACTGGAATTTCAGTGATATTTCCTATTAGAGTAGAGCAGAAAAAGCAGTTCAACTCTGCCTCTTCTTCCCTGCCATGCTAGGAATTGAACCCAGGACCTGTGCATGCTATTATGAGATACAGCCCCAGCTCTTCAACTCTACTTTAAATACTGTTTTTCATTTTATCATTGTTTTCTAGGGGAAACAACTATCATCTAAATAGTAAAAATGCAATGATTTCAATGCAAATATCGACAAATGTACACATCATTCTCAGATATGCCAATTAAAGTTAGTTCTGTATTGATCCTTTTCTTGTTTGGAAAACTGGCGTACACAGTGTAGGTATCATCACAGCATTTTGAACAGAATGGGTTTTAGTAGATTCTCCTTTCCATCAACTCTCCCATCTCCTGCCACAGTTGGTCCTCTCTTGTGCCCCATCCCATCCTTTTTCTCTTTTATGTTTCACGTGTCTTATGCCCACCCCCATCCTTCATCATTATCTATTTTACCCTCTCTTGGTCTCCTTTCTAGGTTTTAGACTGCGAGCACGCACACACACACACACACACACACACACACACACACACACACACACACACACACACAGAGAGAGATGTTGGGATGCACCTATGAAAGAGAACATGGTTTTTTGTCTTACGGAGTTTGAGTTGCCTCACTTAATATTATGCTTTCCAGATCCATTCATTTTCCAGAAAATCTCATTTTTGTGTTACTGTTGAGTAAAATTCCAGATCTGCTCTGGTGCACGTTCCTAGCCCTGTGCATTTCAGTTACAGCAGGCTGACATTTTGAAAATTAACAGACAGTAATTTTCGGCCCATATGAGATACCTGTTCCCTCATTTCTTTCATTTTTTCCAACCTCTTGAGTTTTGTGGCATATTCTTGAACTTCTTTTAAACCAATATCTGTGCAGAGACGAACCAAGAAACGCAAACCTAAATTAAAAAACAAAAACATAACAAAACAAAAATATTTAGGAAAGGAAAGATGCACAGAGCAGTTTCAATTCAACAAAGCAAGGCTGACCTTTTGGCAGAGGCTGGATGTTGACAGCATTTTGTTTTCTCTTATAACATAACTGTAGCCAGGAGGGAGTGGTGCACGCCTTTAATCCCAGCACATGGGAGGCAGAGGCCAGCCTGGTCTACAGAGAGAGTTCCAGGATGGTCAGAGTTACACAGTGAGAGCTTGTCTCATCTCTGTACCTCAAACCAAGCCCCATTACACCTTGTGATCTCTAGACCTGGGAGAACTGAAGTCTACACTTCATTGTAGGTGACCTTCCCTGTCCTCATGCCACCAGACCACAGAAAGCACAGCACAAGGAAGTCACTGGATGACAACTCAGAGCAGCAGTATTTGTTAATGTGCCAACGAGAGATCCGCACACATAAAGATTCCTAAGGGAGACTTGGCTACAAATTGTAGCATGTACAGAGAAGGATGAGGGTGAGGAGGAATAGGAAGAGGAGGAGGATATTGCCAGTAAACGGTCTTTTTACTATTGGCACATTCATTCTTTTAATCAATATTATTCACATCAGAAAAACATATACTTTATAGTTGGGTTTGAAGCCAGCATCAAATATGTATAATTGCAAGAGAGGATGGATGTGTACACTCTGAGTTGACACCCAGGTGAGGAACTAGAATAGTTCTACACTCTGCCCATGTGCTTTCTCCATCCATCTCACACTTCTATTCCTGGAATTTCTGTGTATGGTCATCACGTCATTGAATAAAACAGTAATAAAATCCTTTCACTACTTATATACATTGCACTCAACATATTTGGTTGGACTTACACAAATGATTTATTTATTTAGAGACAAGGTCTCATGTATCCAAGGCTGGCCTCAAGCTTGCTAGGTCCCTGAGAATGACCTTGAACCTCTGATCTTTTGGCTTTACCTCCACAGAGCTGAGATTACAGGCATAAACCACCAACCCTGATTTACTGTTATGTATAATTGAGTTTGTGTCTGGATTTAGGATTGTATAGATAAAATTAGCAAAATTAAATAAGGTGTGGTGATTTATATCTGTAATCCCAGAATTGAAAGGCTGAGGCAGGAGGATTGCCACAGTTCCAGGCCAGCCTGGACTAAGAGTGAGACCCCCATCTCAAAAGAATAAAGGTTTAGGATACAAAGAGTGAAAAACAAAACAAAAATAATAAAAAACAAAGTGATTTTCTTTCTAACTAATGAGAATGAAATTAATTAGTAAGTCTTCTACCATTTGCTGTCTCAATTACTTTGTGATACTTTTGTGTCATTTCAAAATAATTGGTTTCTACCAATACAATAGCAATGCAAATTATGGTAGAGTATTTGCATATTATGTAAAGGTACGAAGAAAAAATGAGAGTTATTCATTTCTCCTCTACCCTCAGACAATGCTAAACATTTTGTATATTTCTTTGCCCTCTTTGGTCAGTTATGAAGAGAATAAGCAAAAGCTAAGTTAAAAAACTAGTATTGGGGGTTTGGAGAGATGGCTCAGAGGTTAAGAACACTAACATATAACAGGACCTCTTCCAGAGGTCCTGAGTTCAATTCCCAGCAACCACATGGTGGCTCACAACCATCTGTAATGAGATCCAGTACCCTCTTCTGCTGTGCAGGCATACATGAAGGCAGAATGTTGTAAACATAATAAATAAATAAATTAAAAAAAAAACTAGTATTGGAGGTACAGGGGGAGGGACCAAGGGAGAGAGTATGGGGAGAGACAACTGGAATGGAGGGGGAGTTCTAGGGGGTCATATGGAAACCCAGTGCAGTGGAAACTTCCTGTAACCTATGAGGGCGATCCTAGAGAGGACTCCAAGTAATGGAGGAAACAGAGCCTGAACCAGCCTCTTCTGTAACCTGGCAAGGTTCTCAGTGGCAGGACAGGGACAATAACCCAGCCACAAAACCTTTGACAGACATCTATCCTGCCTGCAAGATGTGCTGGGGCAATGGTGGCTCAGAGTTTGTGGTATTGACCAACCAATGACTGTCTAACTTGAGGCACATGTCATGAGAGGGATCCCATGCCCAACACTGCTGGGATTGCCAGGAACTGGAAGCTGGGTGACTCAAAGACCTAGGGCAGACTGACCAAAAAACAAACAAACAAACAAACAAACAAACAAAAAACCCCACGTCAATGAAATGTTTCCTAATGATACTCTGCTATACTCACATATTGGTGTCCAGCCCAATTGCCATTAGAGAGGCTTCCTCTGGCAGCTGATGGGAGCAGATGCTGAGATGCACAGCCAAACATTAGGTGGAACCCAGGGAACCCCAAGGAAGAGGGGGAGGAAGGACTGAAGGAGCCAGAGGGATGAGGACACCAGGAGAACAAGGCCCACAGCCCTATTAAGCAGGGTTTCTAGGGTCTCACAGACTGAATCGACAACCACGGAGGAGCCTGCAGAGGTCTGCACCAGGCCCTCTGCATACATGCTGAAGCTGCTGGCTTGGGGTTTTTGTTTGACTCCTAACAGTGGGAGTGGGGGTGTCTCTGACTCTTTTTGCCTGCTCTTGGTGACCTTGTCCAGCCTTGATGTAACAGTTTGTGGCTAGTCTTAATTGGGTCTTGTTATGCCATGTTTGGTTGATGTCCCTGAGAGGCAAGCTCTTTTCTGAAAGGCAATGGAGGAATAGTGGGACTGGGGGAGAGGGGATGTGTGTGGGGGACTAGGAAGGGAAGACTGTGGTCAGGGTGGATTGTATGAGAGAATAATAAAGAAAAAGAAAAAAATAACCAACTAGACCAAGTAGTTTTTTTTTTTTTTTTTCAAGACAGGGTGTCATGCATGTGGCCCAGAGTGGCTTACAACTTATTATGTAGCTGGGGGTAGCCTATGACTTGTAACCCTTTTGTCTCCATCTCCCAGACAAGCAACATTGTACCTATCTTCAGCAATTCTGGGGATCAAACTTAGGGCTCCTTGGTTGCTAGGTAAGTACTCTACCAACTAAGTTACATTTTTAACCCCTTAAAATAAGTTTCTAATACCTGAAAAATATTTATGTGCTAAAATTATATTTATTTAATTGAAAAAGTAGTTCTAAAATGTACCTGTTTCCTTGGGATAAATTACAAAGCAGAAGACCCCACAAATTCAAACTTCCAATCACTCAGAGGCTCCTGATAGCTATCTCAATTCCAGCTTCCAGAAAGCCTGTACTGCCTTCCAATGGCCCATCAGTTTCTGATTCACCATGTTCCATTCTGTAGGAACGGAGTACTGCTCACACAGCAGGTGTGCTGGCACTATAATATTTCTGTCTAACAGAATCCAGGTTTGCATTCTCGCTCCTACTCTCACTGTGTTGTCCAGACTGTTGGTCTAGCTTCCTTCAGTTGGGCTGCAGGCACCTACCATCCTGCCAGGCTTAAACCATACTTCTTGACAGTCTTAGAGTAAGGAGCTATAGAGCATACTTCTCGCCTTACCATAATTGCCATCAAAATTACACTTTATGATTGTTAGCTAGATATTAAAAATTAATTTCTTTTCTTTTGAGACAAGTTTTCTCTGTGTAACAACTCTGGCTGTTCTGGAACTTGCTCTGGAGACCAGGCTGGCCTTGAACTCACAGAGATACACTTGCCTCTGCCTCCTGAGTGCTGGGATTAAAGGTGTGCACCATCACTGCCTGGCTTAAATAAATTTCTATCTTCACTTGTTTGAACATAGAAAAAATCCCATTTGGGCTCTAAAGTTTGAGTCATCTTTCTAGTGCACTTTCAGATTAAGTTTTCAAGCCATCCTTTAGCTTCTCCAAGAAGTGAGATGAGGGTATTTGGTAGGCCCCACATCTCTTAAGATGATGGCTCTGCTGAGTTCCACTGCATTGCCAATGACCGCCTGGTCTGGCTTTCCTTGCAGATAAGTCTTTTTCCTTGCAGAGGGATCTTTTTCTGGAATGTTTTCATCTACTTACCTGTGATTTCTGTGTTCATTACCATTTTTCTGGTTTATTCTTTGGCAACCCCTACAATCCTTAGATTATTTCTCTTGCTTGTCTTTTTTTTTTTTGTCTCAATTGAACTTTAACTTGTACTTAACTTTAAAATTATTATTATTATTGTGTGCGTGTGTGCATGTGTGTGTGTGTGTGTGTGCATGTGTGCGTGTGTATGTGTGTGTGAGAGAGAGAGAGAGAGAGAGAGAGAGAGAGAGAGAGAGAGAGAGAGAGTTAGTTTTCTCTTTCCACTGTGGGGTTGCAGGGGTGGGGGGTGTTGAACTCAGGTCATCAGGCTTAGGCCTTTACCCTTTGAGCCATCTCTTTAGCCCTCTCTTGTCTTTATCAAATTCTTTCTTCTTTAACTTTGGATTTCTCTGTAAAAACTTCCCAGTTTTCCAAACACTTGACTTTAATTCCACCACATGCTTTTAGTTTCCAAATGAGCCTTTCCTATGAGTACACTTATCAATACACACAATCAATCTTTTGTGTCATCCTCTGGTCTTTTCAGTTTGGTCTATAATTTTCTGTTTCTGAGACAGAAGGGGCCAAATATTTCTTCAAATCCTCTTCTGGTTCCTATAACAATTTTTAACCCTTCCATTAAATTATTATTCAATTAATCATTAATGCCAGTTATTATTGATTACTAATATGCAATATAACTATTAACTTACAGGATGATTAAATTCTATAGTTGTTTATATTCCCTTGGTAAATTGTACTTTCCATCGCTCCAGGCTGGGTTTTTCTCCCTTTCTGGGGCTCAGACCATGAGAGATTTATCCAGACTTTGTATTTGCCAACAGAGAGGAGCGCGGCCTTCCCTCGGTCCTGTTCCTGCTCTACAAGTGTGCTGCTCCTGCACTCTTAAGTCCTCTTCTACACGAGGGGGTCCGGTACTTTTCAGAATTAGCCCATCTACCTTCTACAGCCGACTCCATTCCCAGGAGGTCATTTCTCATTGCTGTGCTCCCTGGCACATCTTCATTTCCTCCTTTTCTACTCCACCGGTGGTTCCTGCAGCCAACAAACGGCCACCTGTCCATCCTAAAGAGAGGCTTCCTTCCCTTCCCTAAACAACTCCTTGCACCCATCTCACATTTCAACCTGATGCTCTTCTGCCTCTGCTTCCTCAGTGACTCCCAAACCAGTGGCTCTACCTGGTAACTTCTACGACTTTTTCCCTCAGTGCTGCATATGAAATCATAGCACCTGAAGAGCATGCACACGCTGCCATTGAGTGACAGTCCCAATCCCAAGCTTCACAGGCCATCATGTCTTCTTGAAGTCCATCTCCCTTGGTTTTGGGGCGTTGCTTTTGTTTGCTCCCCGGACTTCCCTTCTCTAGCCCATCGCTTCCCTCTACTTCACTTGAATGCGGCTGCTCTGCAGGTTTTCTCTTGGGTCTATTAACTTGTGATCTGTCCTGGGATGTCTCACGCATCTGTCAACCTCGGCCAGGCTACATCTTTATAACTTAACTAGTTTCTCACTCCAGATGCACATTTCTCCTCAGTGTTTACCACAGTCTCCTCTACATATAACAGTGACTTTGTTAGAGGAGTCTGGACAGCTCGACCACACCACAAGACCCAAGAACACCTGCCCCACGCTGACATCACCCCCAACTCTTCTTCCTACCTTTCCTCTACATAAATACTTAAGTTATGCTTCTCTTTCGCCTAGTTTCACAATTACTCATTTTGACTGTTAAATATCTTGTGTTTGAATATGTGCTTGTGTATATGGGTGTGCATGTATTTATGTGGGTGTCAGGTGTGATGTACAGTCATGTTCACATGTGTATGGGTGTGTATGTATTTATATGAGTGCCCTTGCCCTTATTTTTTGAGACAGGGTCTCTCAGTGGACCCAGAGCTTGTTGATTTGGCTAGATTGGCTGGCCAGCTAGCTCTAGAGATCCTCCTATGCCTGTTGTACCAGCACTAGGGTTACAAGCTTGTGCCACCATGTTAGGCTTTTTGCATGGGTGGTTGGGATCCAAACTCAGGTTCTTATGTTTGTATGGAGAGCATTTTACCGAGTCACCTCCACAGCTCTGACTCTGTTAAATATATTTTTAAGTTAGTATTATTATTTTATGTGTATGGGTATTTTGCCTGCTGTGTTTGTCTACATATCACAGGCATGATTGGTTCCCAAGGAAACTAGGAGAGGGCATCTGATTCCTTGGACACAGACAGTTGTGAGCTGCCATATGGAAGCTAAGAAGAGTAGCCACTCTCTGCTCACCACTGAGTCATCTCCCAGACCCTCTGTTAACATCTTTTAAGTACCTCTCTCTCTTTTCCCCGCAGCCTCATCACATTCTGTCTAGCTTCCTGTGGGGACGTGGAACCCTGTCACTTCTCCACAGCTTCTCAGCCACTACTGCTTTTAGCTCTGGCCAGCACTGTCTCCCTCCTGATGCCTCCAGTCCTGGGTTCTACTTAGGGTCAGTTTCATAAACAGCTTTGCTTCTGTTGGCTGCTCTGCTACCTATGCCTCCTCCCCTGTTTTTGTCTAAAATAATACATAGAAAAGTTTTATACACTTTTAAAAAATTATACCTTTGTCCTTGTAGGGTCGTGATTTTTAGACAGCATTTTTTTTCTTTCTGTGTAAGAAAACATATGTTCCACCTGCTATATATATTTTTGCAGAATAGTTTTATTTGAAATAGAGTGTGCTCTCGCATTCCTGTTCTTTTTGATGCTGCTTGATTGCCTGCATACCTGGTTTTGTCTTCTCTGCCTGGCAAAGCTGTGCTCGTGGGCCACATCCAGTGTCATTTACTCTGGCAACTGCCTCCTGATCCTGACAAATTTAAGAGCTCTGTACCTTCATTGCACTTGGAACATTTAAAACAATACCCTTTATTATACTGTAGCAGTGAACTGATTACTAGAGTCTCAGAAATCAATACTTAACATAAACTGCTGAGTCTCCAACACATAGGAAATAGTTGATAAAGTTCTGCAAATTAGCATTAAGCTAATGTCCAATTAAAAATTATTTGTAATAATATTGTTAACAGAAGAAAACAAGCATTCATTGAGATAAGTTTATATGTTAGCGATCCCCAACTTTCCTGTGCACAATAAACGCAGCCTCTTACATACCTAACAGAAAGACATCACAAGCAAGTTGGCTCAATCTTTCTGGATGGCTCCACTTAGCTCTGTGGGGCCATCCCACATTTAATGTCTAATCTCGAATACAGTCTATCATAACACACTCCAAATATATTCAGAATCACGGGCACCATTTCTACCACTAGCACTCAAGTCCATGCTTGCTCTATAACTGGCATAGTCTGCCTCTGTTACTTTCCAGAGACCAGTAAGCTTTGAGAAATATTTATTGGTGTGTGGGGGCCATGCTGGTTATCTCTTTCCATCTTTGTGAATTCTGAACAGTGAATTCATTTCAACAGGGTTGTGTGGCGAGTGCTTTACCCACCGAGCCATGTCGCTGGTGGATTTCAGTTACAGACATGTGAGTATACCTTATTCTGGTAATGTTCTGAAAATGCATGTCAAATCTTGTTCTTCTGCTTAAAATTCTCCAGTGGCTCAGCCTCATCCCTGTGAGGCTCCCTGTGAAGCCCTGCTCCAAGGTCCTGAGGCTGTGCTGTGGGATTCTTTGGCCCCTTGCCTTCCAGGTCTCACATCATATAGGGTCACCTGTGCCTGACCTACAAGGCTCCATGTCTTCATCACTTGCTTTCTTCAAGTCTTCCAGGTACCTGTTTAAATGCTACCTCAAAGGCCACCCAGGACTTATGGCCTAAGACACCAGTCCCTCTGTGCTCTCAAAACCAAACTTGCTACTACTGACATGTGTTATACTTGCTTTTAACTTTCTTTTCCTTGTAGGATAATAGACCCACAATGCCAGGGATTTTGGTCTATGCTACATTCAGTATTGAATGGTGTCTGGAATATAGTCATCATTCATAAGAACCTGTATAAAGGGGCTGGAGGGATGGCTCAGTGGTTAAGAGCACTGGCTACTTTTCCAGAGAACCCAGGTTCAATTTCCAGCACCCACATGGCAGCCTACAACTGTCTATAACTCAAGTTCCAGGGGGTGTGACACCCTCCCACCAATGCACATAAAAATAATAATAATAAAAAACTAGCCAGGTGGTGATGGTGGTGCATGCCTCTAATCCCACAGCATTTGGGAGGCAGAGGCAGGTGGATCTCTGTGAGTTTGAGGCCAGCCTGGTCTACAGAGCTAGTTCCAGGACAGGCTCCAAAGCTACACTGAAACCCTGTCTTGAAAAACAAAACAATAACAACAAAATTAAATATTTTATTAAAAATAAAACTGGTATAAAGATAGCCAGTTTTAAATGTAAAAAGCTTTCTTGTGGGTATGGGGTTTGCCTGCATGTGTGTCTCTGTGCCATGTGTGTTCATCTCCCTCAGAGTGCTGCTGCTTCCCTCTGCTTCAGATGACACTCCACAAACTTTCCTCACTATGGCTCCAGTTACTGTAGTCAAATGATTACACTTATTTTGAAAATTATATAGGCCAAAGTCATCTGAGATATTCCTTATAGTGTACACAATCATTCATTTAATTTTTAGGGTAACTCTTAAAACACTCTATAAAGGAAAAAGTGGCCTTGCTGGTTCTGTGTCAAGGCATTGTGGCTACTCCAGTGGTTTTCATCAGGAGCAATTCTACCCTTTAAGGGGCATTTTGCCAACCCTGGAGACTTCAGGTTTCAACAAATGGGCTAGGAGTGCCATGAACATCTAGTAGGCGAGGCTGAGGATGCTGCCTACAAACCTGTGATGGTCCATATTCTAGGAACACCTACTGGCGGCACAAAGGTCCTTGCTCCCACAAATCACTAGGGAAACTAGGAATGTTAAACACACAGGGACTTCTCAATGGTCCTGTTTTCCTGCCCAGAAGGCTGGGAGTGGATTTGTTAATGACCTGGTGACCTTTTTGCTATCTGTGGAGAAAGTGGGTGTGGCAGACCTTACTCAAATTCCCCAGAACGATTATCCTAGACTCTTTTTTCCCTAGACTGTTATGTAGTCACACCTTAAGTTTTATTGTGCACCTGGAATTGGACCGATGGCTGCCTGGAAGCCTTTTCCCAAACTGTACTGTTTAAATATGCTGACAAGGAACAGCCTGGCATTAGAGCCCCCAAGTCTCTGGTCCAGGTTGATAAAGTCAGTCTGCACCAGGTTTTCATTCTCATCTTTCTCGAGGTTTGCTTCCCTGTCTGATACCTGCAGGGACCACCCCCCCCCCCCTCGATTAACCAACTCCAGGTACCAAGACAGGCAGCTTCCACTTTCAAATACCATCCCTGGACCTCTCCCTCCTGAATGGTCTCTAAGGTGACCGAGACTAAGAATCACACAGAAAGTTTCTTTTTAAAAGAAATAGAGAAAATGGACGCTTGGGTCTACTGCAAACCTAAATGGCCTCTGAATGAAGAACTGCAAGTCTGTACCTTTTAGGAGTTCTATAAGTGATGGCCCCGTAGGCCATTTCCTCACTGGTGTCTGCCTACTGTGGCTGCGAGGTGGTGAACCAACGTGTTGATCCTGCACCTCGTCTCAGTCCTCAGCACGAGCCAGGCGGAGGGAGACTCTACCTACTTCTTGGATCAGGTTGTATCATCAGAAATCTGGGCCCAGGATAGATGTGTGTTTACTGTAATGTGTTGCATGTGTTTATTGTTTTTGAGAACAAAATTAAAAAGACTTTTCAAAGATGTTCTCTTCCCTGCATAGCTGTTCTCAACACCTCCCACACCTCTCAATGACTACCTTCACCATGAATGAGATTTCCGCTCAGGGAACTGCTTTTTGTTTCTTAACAGAACTGGTAAAAATTCTAAACTGACTATGACTTTCTTCTTTTTCCCTTGGTCTTTTGAGACAGGGTTTCTCTGTGTAGCCCAGGCTGTCTTGGAACTCGCTCTGTAGAACAGGCTGGCACAACTCAGAGATCTGTTTGCTTCTCCCTCCCAAGTGCTGGGATTAAAGGATTAATTACCACCATTGATGGCTTTCCTCTTTGATGACAATGCAACTCAGGACAAAACTGACAGTTCAGTGGCAATATGCAGTGAATGAAGGTGGCTATTTTCTGTTTTTCTTAGACCAGATTTTGCTGTTCCTGCTGTAATACTTTTCCTGATCACTATGAAAAGCTTCAAATCCACAGAGTAATAAGAGGGGGCCATACATGATGCTTCTGTAAAGCTCATTTCACAGTGTATAAGCAAGTACCATATTAAGATAACATTCTAAAATTAGGGGTGGGAGAGAGAGTCAGTCAAAGTGGGTCTCTGGAGCTGACTGGTAACCAGTCTAGCCAAACAGGAAAGCTCCAGTATAGTGAGGGACCACACACACACACACAGACACAGACACAGACACAGACACAGACACAGACACAGACACACACACACACACACACACACACACACACACACAGTAAAGTACCACAAAAAAACCCCTGCAAGATTATTCATGTTTTGTTTTCAAAAATAGTAAAAGTACTTTTTTCAACCTGAAAACATTATTCACTAAAATGGACAGTTAAAAATGCTTTTCCCAGCTGGGCGGTGGTGGTACACATCTTTTATCCCAGCACTTGGGAGGCAGAGACAGGTGGATTCCTCTGAGTTCGAGGCCAGCCTAGGTTTAGTTCCTAGCACCTACATAAGGCAGTTCTTAACTACTTGTAACCCCAGTTCCAGGGAACCTGATACCCTCTGGCCTTTGTGGTCCCTACACACATGTGGTGTACATGAATTCACATGGGCATACACACATATACATGAGAAGAATCTTAAAAGCAAGCTGGTCTTTGTGTCTTTCACATCATGTGTTCTGACCCCACCCATCTCCTGTCCCCTTGCATTCACCCTCTGCCCCTGCAAACTCCTCTACCAAAAGTAAAACAAAATAAAATTTAAGATAAAAAAGGAAATAAGGGGGAAAAAGGAAGAAAGGGACAATCTCATCATGGATGTTGCAGTGTGACACACTGAGTCACAAAGTAAACCCTTTTACCCATAATTTTTACATGCAGGCATTCATTGCAAAGAAATCATTGGTCTGGTTCAAGGCCCCTGATCTCTGCTACACATTGACACTGGGGCCCTTATGGCGATTCTTCCTGAACATTACATTATTGCTGTGTCTCAGAATCCTCTAGCCCTGGGTTCCCAGGACTGCCCCCCAAACAACCTGTGCTCCAGCAGATCATAGATGTGGTGGATACTGGGGTAGGCAAACACTTAACCTGGTTCTGGACCTGGGAAGTTGCAGGGTTGGTCAACCCACCAGCTCTCCCTTGTCCTCACTACAAGGGTGAGCTCTCCAGCATTGCCCTGGTAATGAGCTATGAGCAAGGGGCAGGGCCAGTTAAAGAGTTAAAAAGTGCTTCTCTTGGGCTGGCAAGATGGCTTATCAGGTAAAGGCAGTTCCCATGCAAACCTTGTAACAAGTTCAATCCCTTAAAGCCATGTAAAAGTGGACAGGCACCTGTGACACACGTGTGCCTACCCACACCATATATATACACATACACGCCAATAAAAATCCTACAAATGCCTTTCCCTATAAAACATCACTGTTTATATAAACTCAGGTAACTGAGGATAACCTTAACTCTGAAGCTCTAGCCCTCTTCCTTCACCTTCTCAGCACCAAGACCACATCTGGCTTTTGTTGGTGTGGGGACCAAAGCAGGACTTTGTTCATGCTAGATAAGCACTCTACCAGCAGTGACACAGCTGCTTTCCGAGACATTTGCTGTTAGTCTTTTTCATCAAACCTGAGATACAGATGTTTAATAATAAACAGAATGTGGTTTTATTCTGAAACCTTTCAACAACTAAGTTCTATAAAAATGCACACTTACAGAGTCAAATTCTCTGATTGTATAAAAACTTTTAAAGATATATGCCACAAACCAGGCTTCATTTGTGCATACTATTACTGTAGCAAATTTAACTATCAGAACACAGACTGTGGTATCCTTGCCTTCAAAGTTACAAAATACAAGGTCACTTACATTCAACATTCTCTGGAAATTTCCTGTGAATCTCTTTGTAAGTATCTAATGCCTTTTGGTAGTTACCTGTAAGTAAAGAGAGAGGAAAATGTACTAATAGCCAGCTATATAAAGTTATAGAAATCTTAATAAATTTAATAAAATTTTGATTCTAATCCAAAGCACTGGCATACTTTAAAGGTTTAGTGGAAAGCTTTCATGTTTTCATTCTTGAGTGATTTTTGGGAGAAAATATACACATAGTGTGGGTGTAGTGTTTTAGGCCTGTAATCTATCTCAGCAGAGGTAGGGGCTGCTGTCAGGCAGAGGCCAGCCTGACTACACAGTGAGTTTCAGGCCAGCCATGGCTACACAGTAGATTGGTTAAAAAACAAAACTAAAAATACATGAATAAATAAACAAAATGGAAAAAAGGTTAGAGTGGAAGGAAATGGTTGACATTTAGTTTTCACTTCTCAACAGAAATAGTTCAGTGGCTAGCTAATTTAAAGATCCATTCAGAGCTTTGGGTGTGATTCAGTGGTCCTGTGCAAAGCAATGTGTCCATCTGACAGGAGCCAGGGCAGTGTTAGAGAGTGAGCCCTCCAGTTTGTAACGTATGTCCCAGCCACTCTGAAGACCTCCCACTCCAGCAGGCGAACAAAGACAACCTCAGCTCGCACTTCCAGTGGGGTCGTTCTGTGTATTTTTCAGTCAACGGGAGAGTTTATAAACTTCTTAACACTGGCCTTCTCTGGCATTTAAGCTATAGGCATCTCCTTAGGACAGAAGCACAAACCTCTGCACCTAGTGATCTTTGTTGTAAATAACACTCAGTTCCCACTGTCCCAGTTCTGAAGTAAGAATCACTCCGGCAGAAAACGGAAATAGAAACTAATATAAAAAGAACATTTTGTGGTTAACATGTAATGATTTCACGTTAACTTTGAGAAACAACTAGGTTTTAGGAGAGTTACTGGAATACCTTACAGGCTAGAGTGTATTTTGTGGTAGAATGTTTGTTGTTAAATTCAAACCCAGTGCCAACCCCCTGCCCTTGCCTCAACAAAAACAAACACCCCCACTTTGTAAGCATAACCTTTTCTGTATGTAGTAATTATTATGTTTTTTTTACATGATATGCTTCAATTAGGTGTAGTTATTTAGAAAGTTAATGTTTAACAAACATTCAACTGGAACACACTTATATGCATAACTATCTAAAAGAAAAGACACAAACTAAATAAGAGATGAATAAAGTCAAAGCATTTACCACTTCTTCTAAAACAGCTAGCTACCATCAGCTGCCATTTCACTTGAGTGGGTCTATAAAAGAAAGAAATTAGTGGAAATTAGAGATGAAACAAAAATAATGAGACAGCAAAATGGATTCATTAAGCTTCCTACCACTAATTCCTTTTGATACTTCAGACCTTTTGCTTATTTAATCTTTATTACTAATATACAGGCTCACAAATTTAGAACATAAAAAATAATTGATCTTGTGTTAGAACAACCAGGCTTTAATCAAAAGGGAGGGAAAGAGAACTCTACTTATGCCCTTTTCACTTTTAAAAAGGAATCACATTCTTTTCTAAAGTAATAATCATAACCAGGACCTCTAGAGACTAACTTTACAAACACCCAAGACTGGCATGGTGGCACATGCTTGTATTCTCAGCATTCACAGGAGACTGAAACAGGAGGATTGCTGTGATTTTGAAGTCACACTTGCTATGCAGTGAGTTCTAGGCTGGTCTGGGCAACAGTGGGAAATCCTGTCTCCACCCCTCCCATTTGAATCAGGAACATTTTAGAGAACTGTTTAATACTCCCTTCCCTTCAAATCTCCCTTGTACTTCCCCAGGAGCTTCCAGACAGCCCTCCAACTCCAAGTTAGTTTGATGACAAGCCTACCAGCTCTGGGGTTAGACACATATGGGCTTCAATCTCAGCACTGCTAGGTAAGTTATTAATTTTAAGCCCACTGCCACACACCTACCCACTTTGATCTAAATAAAATACATAGTTAACTGTATTACTTTTCCAACTTTGTTCTTTTTTGGACTGACTATTTGGAGTCTCTAGAGATTCTATATGATTATTAGGGGGGTTATCTATGTCTGTAAAAATACTAAGGAGATACTAATAGCAAGAGCCTTTACCTTAAGATCACTCTTTCAGGAATGATTCATAGCTTTAAGCGCACACTTTTTAGCTACACAATTAAGTGAATTCTTAGTTACTTTATTCTTCTAATGAGGTTATAAACGAATTATTTTTACTAGTTGCCCTTTTGGATTGCTTATTGCAAGTCTACAGAAATGCAAAAAGATTTTTATATGATTTTACATCCTGCATTTTTACTGACTTCTTTATTATATTTCAATTTTGTGCATATATTCCCCAGAGGTTTTGGTATGTACGATCATCTTTATCATCAGAGATTTCAGGACTTTATGTATACCATCTACTGTCTTCTGGCTTTCCAGGTTTCTGCTGAGGACTGCTTAATTTATCCAGCATCCCTTTGTGTGATGACACTTCCTCTTGATGCTCTCAAGGCTTTCTCAACAGTGTGGCTAAAGAGTCTCATGGGGGCTTGTTTTAGTTAGGCTTTTATTGCTATGAAGAGACATCATGACCATGACAACTTTTATAAAGAAAACATTTAATTGAGGGTGGCTCACTTACAGTTTTAGTGGTTCAGCCCATTATGGTCATGACAGAGAGCATGGTGTTGTGCAGGCAGGCGTGGTGCTGGGGCTGAGAGTGCTACATCTTGCAGGCGACAGGAACTCGACTGACTATCATACTGAGTGAAGCTTGAGAAAAAGACCTCAAAGCCCACCCCCACAGCAACACACCTCCAACAGAAGGTGTGGCCTAGATTAAAGGTGTGCCCTCTAGCCTCAAATTCTGGATTAAAGGCATGTGTCTTTCAGCCTCCTCCAAGACCACACTTCTTCCAACAAGGCCACACCTCCTAATAGAGCCACTTTCTATGACTTTATGGGGACCCAAATACAGTCAAACAACCCCAGGGGTCTCTTGGGTTTTTCCCACTTAAAGTTCATTGAGCTCTGTAGACTCACAGATTCACAACTTTCCTCAAATGAGGGAAATGTGTTTCAGTAGTTTCTCTGCTCCTTTCTCTTCCTCTCCTGGAGCTCCCACAGTGCATATGCTGGTCCTCTGCTGGTGTTTTATGAAAGCAATGAATGTTATTAAATAACATTCTCTAAAACTGATAAATAATAGGGCTGCATTGAATAATGGACCTATAGCAGTAGAATTTCTTTTCCTTTTTCTTCATTCCTTTTCTTTTTTTGAAACAGGTTTTCACACTGTATCCCAAGAGGCTGGCTTTGAACTTGTGGAAAATATCCTGCCTCAGCTCTCAAGAACTGGGATTACAGATGTGAGTGACTATAATCTGCTTGGGCTAGTATTTCTTAAAATTAAGACATAATTTATAGATATACAGAAAATATAAAAAGTACAGGCTTAAACTAGTAGGAACTATGAACTAGATAACTAAGAACTATGAAAATATAAGTGATAAAACCAGGAGAAATTAAATTAAACCATTTGCCAATTCTCTATATTAGGTAAGGAGTTATATGACAGAAGAATGAACATTCCCACTCCTTAAGAGCTTATGTTCTTATGATAGAGGAAGACTTTATACAGCAATACATACTTAGCACATATATCTACATTATTATGTATCAGTTGAAAATATATATATATATATATATATATATAATATATATATATATATATACTTTACATAGCTTTGGCTGTCCTGAAACTTGCTTTGTAGACCAGATGTAGACCAGAGCTCTGAGAAGGATGAGGAGACTAAGGAGCAGTGCTGATGTGACATGGATTTACATGGCATCAATTACCAGGTCACATAATTTATCTGGATAGGTGTTCCCAATGGAATAAATGGTTGGATTAACACAAGAACAAAACTTTGGGAGAACAGACAGGCTAGTCAAACAAGAGAGAAAATGGAACTGAGGAACCAGGAGGAAAGGGAATAGATATGGCCAACAGGCATTCCAGGAAGGCCATGTTCAGAGCTGAAGCCAGGGAGAGGCTGAGATTAAACAAGAATACTGTTCAATGTACAGCGATTGTAAATTCTAGAGATGAAACTATCCTAAGACTGAGAAAGTCACTTTCTGATTTGTAAATAAATAATATTTGTTCACTGATGTTTGGATAAAATATATTATAAAAGGTATTTAACTTTTTTTTTTTTTTTTTTTTTTTTTTTTTTTTTTTTTTGGTTTGTTGAGTCAGATTTCTCTGTAGCTTTGGAGCCTGTCCTGGAACTCACTCTGTAGACCAGGCTGGCCTTGAACTCACAGAGATCAGCCTGCCTGTCTCTTGGGCACTGGGATTAAAGATGTGCACCACTACCACCACTTGGTGGTAGTTAACATTCTTATGCAAAAGAAAATACCTGCCACAACAGAGACAGTAAAATGAAAAAAAAATACAAGAAAATGAAAACAATTCATTAAAATATTTTCGTGAATTTATGAGGCTTATCCAATACTAATTTTTTAGGGACCAAAAACAGTCTCAATGCAAGACATTAGCTAAATATAAAATACAAACAGTTACTTACTGTATAAGAGACGCTCTTTCAAAGTACTGAATAGCTTTTTCACAGAATTGGGTGTCAATATAATAAGCTCCCAGCCACTCAATGACCTCAATATTAGAAGGGAAATACCTGTATGACTAGAGAAAATACGGAAGGTGACAATATAACTTTAGTAGCAATACAAAATATATTCCTGATTACTTTACCTGTTAAATGGATTTATTTATAAAAGTATGAACATCAAAAGTTCTAAAACTACACAAGATTTAGAAAACGTAGGTATACTTGACAGTTTTCAGTTATATATGATTTGAATGATATTATCTAAAAGAATCAGGAGATGCAAATCATGGCTTAAGAAAAATGAATTAGTATTTTTAATTTTAATTAAAATGAATTAAAACTATAGTTAAAGAATGTTGTATTTTAACAAATCATTAGTTTTAATCTAGTAAGCCTGTCTAAAATTTTAGGTTCTGTTCCCTTTAAATCCACAAAGTGTCAGAAAGCAGAGGGAACATGAGACAGCACACCTACCTCATAGTAATACTGGAAAGCCTGGGACTTGTCTCCCTCACTATCATACAACTCTCCAAGTTTTGACAGAGCCTGGGAATCAGTTGGAACAACGCTGATCAACTGCATCAGCCACTCAATAGCTTGGTTGGGATCTTCCATTAACTCGTATCTGGGCAATGTCAGTTAAGATTCAGTCACCAATAAACAGATCTGGAAATAGGACAATGAAAATGCTTCCCGGCCCCAGGAGCATGCTGTCTGCACTGTTAATTCTAGATCTCTGCAGGAGGTGGGAAACAGGGCAGTGCTGCCCATCAACACCTTTGCTCTCTCTCTAGTCTACATCCCCTTTAGCTGTTTCTCGTCCACTCAGAAAAGCAGACACGTGGTAACGTTTTAATACCCCTCACTGTATTGGAAAAACACTTTGATTTCTCTCATTTTGATGAACTTTGACTACAACATTGGGGAAGAGTTAAATAAAGTTTAGGTAGGTTTTCCATATATTGTCACCTTGATAGGATTCATGTAAATATGTTTAGGAAAAGGATAGGAATAGCATTAATAATTTTAAGAACTCTAGACATACTTAAATTTTTTTCACAAAACTTTAGAGCAGACAGCAGTATAGTTATCATATATATTTATTATTGCAATGTTTTTGCAGAGCTGGAAATGGAACCAGGGCCAAATGTCTAGCAGAACTACTCAAAAGCACTGTCCAGGAATGCCTGAATGTTTGCTCAATGACCCCAGCTCTCTTAATTCAGCACTGTAAAGAAACTGTCTTCCTGCATCTTTTCTGGGTGTTTTCACTAATTATAGTATAAGTCTAAGGATGGGCATTAATCTCTCTGTAGTTTCCTTTAGTACCTAGTAAGTCCTCTGCATATATACAAGTTCTTTCTTTGTATTACATTTACTATTACTTATTTATAGCTAATGTTCAATGAAATGAACACATCCCAACCCAAGGTTCTGTTTAGCAAGAAGTCTCCTGTGGTTTTCATAGTCTGGTTTATTTCAGGGTTTTTAATTGTTGTTTGGCAAGCAGAATTTGATCTCCAGATCCTCTTGCCTCTTCCTCCTAGTAGCTAGGATTGAAGGTACTTGCTACCACACTTAGCTTGGCCCCTTGTTTTGAACATGACAAAGCATATGTGAAACCACAAGAAATAAGGAGATTTATTCAAAGAATATCAAATGCATCCACTAACTACTGTCCAGTCACTAGCTAGACATGAAGCAGAAACATGCTTAGTTTCAGGAAAAATGGACAAAATTATACCCCCTGGGGAATAGTAGCTCAATGGTAGAGCATTTCCCCAGCCAGAGCATCTTCAAAACTGCTTGAAACACAATAATACACAAAAATAAAAGGAAAAACTAGAATGCTATCTGCCCTAAAAAATTTATGAAAAATTAAAATATACTTTATCCAAAGTAGAGTGGATAGTACTAAGTTTGATAATATATGTTTACATGAAAAATATCAAGGTAACAGTATATGAAAACTTACCTGAACATTAGCTCTTCCCAATGGCATGGTCAAAGTTCATCACAATGAGAGAAATCAAAGTACTTTCCCAATACGTGAGAAGCATTAAAGCATTATATGTGTCTGCTTTTCTAATGGTGTGTGGGGAAAACAAAGATGCAATACTTTACAGTACTGAATTCAGAGATCCAAACACAGGGTCTAACCCTGCACATAGTACACACCTGTGAGATTGCTGATGAATGGGACACACAGCACTGAAGCCTTTTGAGGATAACAGTTTCCAGAGAGCTATAGTCACTATGTCTACACACCACCTAAAATTAATATATTCCCTAAACTCAGTAGTACTAATTAGTCATGAATCTTCAATATCCTACATGAACTTTCTAAAACAAAATCAGAACTAGTACAAAATTCTAATTAACTTTCAGGCAGAGGTACTCAAAATTAGGTGTTTTCTCTTTCTTCCTTTTTTTTTTTTTTTTTTTTTTTTTTTTTTTAAGACACTGTTTCCCTGTAGCTTCGGAGGCTGTTCTGGCACTCACTCTGGTAGACCAGGCTGGTCTTGAACTCACAGAGATCTGCCTCTGCCTCCTAAGTGCTGGGATTAAAGGTGTGTGCCACCACCTCCCAGTAATTAGTTTTTTTAAACAAAAATTAACAACTATTTCTAACAAATTCTTCTTGGGATGCAAATGATCTTTTACACACTGAACTATTTTCAACAGATTAATCTGTTCTATTATCCTCATCAATTATCTCCATGGCTAGTATTATTTAATAATTGATATTCAATTTCTAACTGAGGGAATTAATAATGTCCTTATGTTTTCAAATGAGATACACATTTGCTATCTGGCAAAGAACTTGAGCACTGTTCCGAAGGATTGCATGCAGTTTCAGGAAGGAGTCCAACGCTTCATCCAGACGGTTTAGCTTCTTATAAGTGAGGCCTTAAGAAAGAAAGCAAGCAGCTTCACAGGCATGATTGTACTCAAAGCAACAGGATGAATATTTAAATATATGCAAAATCATCCAGAAGAGAAAATCAAACTGAACTGAGGAGTTTTAAAAAAAACAACAGGGGTTGGGATTTCTCCAAGCAGACATTAGACATGCTACAGACAGCTCCATTTACTTTTAAAGTGTATGGTGGTGGGGGCAGGACGTCAAGGATAGCAGACAGGAACTAACAAATAGACTCCAAGAGTGGAATAAAATACTTCATATAAGGATCCAGCTACAAAACTGAATAGACATTGAAAGTCAGCTCAGCAGGAGTGTGGACACTAGAGAGGGTAATGGGCCAGGGAATAAATATGGTAAAGATACATTATGTTCATGCAAATGTCATAACGAAACCTATTATTATGTATGAGTAATACTCACTAATAAAATGTTTTAAAAATTTAAAACTCACTTTTAAATTATATAGGAAAAATAAAGCTATAAGAGTCTAAAAATTATCTAAAATTTATAAAGTTAAAAAAAAGCATCTCAGTAGGCAATTAAGTTACTCCAGGAAGGCCTATGCTCTTCTCTTCTACCAGTAAAACTTTTTTCCAGATCTCAAATGTCACATCCTCAATCCTTTCTTGCCATTTCTCAGTGAGGCACCTCAACTCTCTACTTCTCTAGTACTGCACCTCATCTCCAGGGTTGGCAGTGACTCTTTATTAGGCAGATAATTGACTGACAGGTGGGTCTTCAACTAAACAGACCAGTCCAGATTGGTTGCTCATGTAAAGCACAGTCCATCAGTCCCACTAACGAACACAAGATTCTATTCATCTCTTCCTCTTTCTGTGGTACGTGCACAAGTGTATGCACACATGCTGAGGGAGGCCAGAGATCCATGCTGGCTATCTTCCTCAAGTACTCTCTACCTTTAGTTTTTTGAGGCAGGGGTCTCTTACTGAACCTGGAACTCACCAGTTCATCTAGATTAGTTGGCCAGCAAACCCCAGGATATCCGTCTTTCTTCACCTACCAAGCAATGATATTACAGGCATGTGTTGCCTCGCCTGGCTTTTTAAGTGAGTGCTGTGGATCAAAACTCAGGTTCTCTTGCTTGTGTGGCAAGGACTCTACCAACAGCCATCTCCCCATCCCGGTACCCCTCCCACTCAGCTTTTATTTGCAAATTGTTCAACACCAGGAAATAGTTCAAGAGCATCAGACATCCAAGGAAAGGTAACAATGAGAAAAAGACAAGAAAAATAGCAAAAAAGGAAAAAACTCACAAAAATACAAACAAAATTCATAAACAAATAACAACACATGCAAAGAGAAGCATATTTCAAAAGAAACATCAATAACCAAGAAAACTAGTCCCAGTATTACAGACATGTATGTGTTTTGCAGCACCTCGGAAGCCACAGTGCCCATATGAGGCAACCTCTGAGGATGGGAAGGGGATGAGATGGTGATGAGCCAGCCTTTGTGCCTTGTAACTGTACAAATAATACAAATAAAATCTGAGGTGCTGGAGAGACAGCTCAGTAGTTATGAGCACTGGCTGTTCTTCTGGATGACCTAGGTTTGGTTCCTAGTATCCACATGGTGGCCACAACCACCTGTAACTCTAATTCCGAAAGATCTGGCACCCTGTGCTGGCCTGTGTGTTCCAGCCACACAAGAGTTTCACAGACAGGCATTCAGGCAAAACACCCACACATGTAAAATAAAAATAGAAAAATATTAAAAATTCTAAAGCATATTTGGCAAAACACTAAAATGTGTCAAATTGGGGTACTAAACACCTTCCAAGTACTTTTTTGTATTTGGAGTACTAAACACCTTCCAAGTACTTTTTTGTATATTTGATATTTTTTATAATTAAAAAGGAAAATAGGTGTTTTTTTTTTCCCTATTTGGGAAATGCTTAAAAACATCCTCTCATATCATCAAAAACTTGGGGATACAGTCAGCATTATACCCATGGTAGATACAGAAACTAGAAAAGTCTTTTTGGAGAACAAAATAACAGTGCTGATCCAAATTTTATATAGCATGGCTTTTGAATCATTAACTCCACTAAGAATAACCTGCTAGTTTTTAAAGATGTAGACAATTCCTTAATGTAATTAGCCACTTTGAACTCACCAATGTTATACAGTGCTTCAGTACAAGAAGAATCGTTTCTTAGGGCCTCTTTATAAAATTCAGCCGCCTTCTCATAATCACCATTTGCAAAAACCGTGTTCCCTTTATTAGTGAGAGCTGATGGGTTGTATCTATCTGAGTTCACAGCTAAATCTGCATAGCTGCTGGCTTGGGCAAATTCATTTTCCTAAAGCATAAAAGATATACAAATTTCAAGTCTCTTCAGATTGTTCTGAGATTATTGAAATGATAAACAGACTTTCTGAGATTATAAACGAATATAACAGAAACAAATATTTTAAATTCTTGGTTTTGACAGGTTATTTGTAGCTGTCAAGCTCAAACAGCCGAGTTTCTTATGGCTGGCTTTTCTAGTCTCTTGGTTTGATAACAACAGTATTTATATGTAGGTGGTTCCATGTTCAACGCCCAAACCCCGTGTCCTCATTTGCTGTGCGCACTGCCTTCCCACCTGAAGCACTGAAATAGCTGGAAGGGCCTCAGCCGTCCCCTGCTCTGCACCTGGCTGCGTCACCCACTAGGCATTTGCACTTCAGCCCATGCACAGCTTTCTCTTCCTCTTAGCCAAAAGCTCGATCAGGTCCTTGCCATCACTCACATGAGGCCATGGACCCCTTTATTTCATTGGGACACGGCCATCTGTGCCAGGTCAGCTTGGTGAGACTGAGAACCCCTTTCAAAAACGCAGCTCAGGGGCAAACACTCAGTTGCCACTATTGCCTTCTTCCAGGGTACTTCCCTTCCCCTCAACAGAAACCGTGTGTTCACCAGCAGCCACACTTTACTTTCTCTTCTCCCAGTCTCTGGAAACCTATATTCTGCTTTCTACTTGCCTTCCCAACCTGGACACTGGATATTAAGTGGGACCTTTGTGTTGGGCTTCTTGTACTTGGTGTGTCTGTCAGGTCCCTGTACCATGTCTCAGTAGTTTGTTGCTTTAATGGCTGACTAACATCCATTTATGGACAGCACATGTGGTTTATCTCTTTGTCACTTACACACCTTTTGGCTGTTATGAATAATGCTTCTGTGAACGTCTATGTGTGAGTCTTTGTGTGGACTCTGAACTATGACTTAAATAAACCACTGTCTTCTGGCCACCAACAGAACTTAGAAAAGCTGTGAGAGCTGCCGTTGAGGACTGCAGAGGTGGGGACTCGGCGGAACCTGCAGAGGTGGTAAGGAGCTGCTATCTGCAGCTGAGGAAAGGGCAAATCAAGTTTGTAGTTGGAAGGCAACTGGCATAAGTGGCGCCCACCTACTTTCAGGAGTCTCAGTGATTGGCATCTAGTAGGCACTCAATGAATGCTTGTTATAGATGGTACAAGTCATTTAACCTGAGATACCACTTTCTTCATCACTAATACAAGGGGTTAAAAGGTCCGGAGCCGTCAGTCCATAATGCTCTGGTGTTTTCCTCACTAGCAGGTTTTCTCCCTCACTTCTTTAAAGACAGTCTTCTTACTCATGTCTGCAAACTCAGCCCCTGGCAGCACTTGTCACAGTCATTCCACTTACACTTTGCATCAATCTTCTCTGGAGGCCTTTCCTTAGGTTGTCCTTAGGCAAAAATTTAGCAATGCAAAAATATCATATAAGCAACTCTTAGTTATAAAAAAGCAAAACCTACCAGATAATACAGGAACGAGAGATTGGTTGCAGCTGCACTCTTTACTCTACTGTCCTTCTTTTCAAACATTTTCAAGGTGTCTACAGCCTAGAAACAGAATGTCTGAAGTTACTACCCCTGTCATATAGCAGTACCCAAAGGTGTGGTTGGGGAAGGGGTATGTGTGGGGTGGAAGACAGAGGGTACAGGAGGGAGCAGTTGTAAGTTCAACAAGACAGTTGGCAGGATGAAAATTTCATTCAAAAATTTATCAAATAGAAAAAGGCAGAAATCCTATAACAAGAAATAACCCCTGAATTTACGAGCATATAGATGGATTTAAAAGTTGATTAGACACAGCTGAATGAAGGACTGATAATGGCGAAAGGGTCTGCTGTACATACTGAGCCTTCAAAGTTAGAAGCTGTTCCCTCTTCATCCTGCATCATGGCTGGGATGAGGACCTCGAGATTTTTACCTAACTCAGTCCAATTTCTTCTTGGTAGAATATTTTGGCATTTCTGGTTACAGCGATTGGGGCTGCTTTCCAACAACCAGAGAAGTTACATAAACACTGTAAACAACTTGGAAGGCATCGGAGAGCTACTGAGGTAACCAGAACTTGAAGACCAAGATCTCAAAAAGGTTCTGAATAAAGTACAGCAAAAGGATGAATATATTTTAAGAAAAATGTTCTTTAAAAAGAACACAAGACAGAGGCGAGCACAGAGAAAAGGACTTTTATAAATGTAACTGGGATGCTCAGAGGAGGAGGAAGATGAATGGCTGAACAGTTTTCAAAATCAGTAATAGAAAACAATTCTGGGAATGTTACCAAAACATTATCTAGAGTGGATAAATATAATTACATCTTCAAGTCCTGAGAACTGAAAGAACATGTTTAGCCACCTGCCAAGTCTGATATAATGCTACCTAAATGGTATATAGAGCAGTCAGACACCTTACATCAACAATGCACAGTCAGCCTACTTAGAGATTATTCTGCTACAAGAAGGAAAAGGTGAAAAGGGATAGTGGACTTTATTTTCTTCCTTTTTAAAAAGATACATTTTGTTATCTCTGATTTACGGTAAACATTTGTGACCAAGCAAAAATCCTGCCTCCTTTTACTACTGCCATCAGTTATACCTACTGCAACTAACCAGAAGAACAAGCCATGCAGGGCTTGTGTCTAATGAGTATCAGCAAACAAGCTGATTCAGGTTTGGTTAAGAATGAGAGTTTTTTAAAATACTAGATTCCAAGGCTGCAGGTGTTGCTCAGAGGTACAGTGCCTATCTAGAATGTATAAAGGTCTTGTTTTGATACTTAGCACCACAAAATAAACAACAAAAACAAAAAACTAAACTTCACAATTTTGGTTTCCATATGAACTCTTTTAAAGAGTTTACTCTTTTCAAGGGTTTTTTCAATGACCTTAAAAACTATTAGTCATTCTAGGCTAGTCTAACACCAGAAAGGAAACATCCTAATATTATCTCCTGCTTTTTCAAGCTGAAGAAGGATCACAGTGAGTCTGTGGACAGCTTGGGCTTCGCAGCAAAGCTCTGTTTCAAAAAACAAAACAACCACACACAGCAAACAAACAGAAAACAAGAAAAAAAAAAAACAGGAGATAACAAAATCTGGGCTAATTTTAACAGAAAAAGTTAAGAGTACTTATTTTTTAAATTTTTGTTTTATTATTTTGTGTGTATTGGCCTTTTGCCTGCATGTATGTCTGTACTACTTGTGTGCCTGGTGCCTGTGGAGGCCAGAAGAGGGCATCAGCTCCCGTGGAGCTGGAGTTACACATGGTTTTGAGCCCCAACGTGGGTGCTGGGAACCAATCAGGTCCTCTGGAGAACAGCCAGCCCCTTAACTGCTGAGCTGGCTCTCCAGCACCAAAAGTGCTTAGTTTTGGATGGATAGTAATAAAACATTTGCTATAGCAATTGACTATTAACCTGTTTAAAAAATACACTTAAAAATAAAATGCCAAAATAAGACAGATAAATTTTCTCCACTGTGTCTTCTCTACCAGTATAATTCATATTCACAAATTATTTTTCAGATCTCTAGATCACTTCATCAAGGGAACAGAGACCAATTTGTCTCACAGCATATGATTCTACTGCAGCAGGCTTACAGTGGCTGGCTAACACAGGGTCTCATGAAACTCAGCTGAGCTCTAACTTACCAGTCACTAAGGATGACCTTACACTTCTGATCCTCCTACCTCCACATCCCCAGGTATGAGCCACTGAGACTGATAGTGACATTAAAAAAAAGACTTATTTTTATTATTTTGCTAATTATGTGTAGGTGTGTCCTCATGTGGTTATGCACATGTGAGTACAGGTGGCCTAGGAGTTCAGAGGAGAGTGTCAGGTCCCTTGGAGCTGGATTTACGGCATCTGTGAGCCTCCAGATATGGGTGCTGGGAACCGAACTCAGGCCTCTGCATAAGTATGTGTTATTAACCTCTGAGCCATCTCTCCAGTCCACAACAGCAGCAGGTTTAATAGTTAATGGTGTGACAATAAAATGACAGGACAGATGGGAAGATTCTCGGGAAGTTTTAGTGCTGTGTAAATACTAAGAGACTTAAGTATGGCAAATGGATTCACACAGTTACCCACTTCCTGGTACTGTAGGGTATTGACCATTTAACTACTACATGAACACAGGGTTACTTCACTCTGTTCTCATGCTCAGAGTAAAGCAGTTACTCCTTTTTGCTGTCTCTCAGACAAGAGAAGGGTCCTTCAATCAGGAAGCACAGGCTTGGACAGTGTGAGAAAGACACTTGTGGCTTCCCCGGAGCCTTGCTGTCTGGGTCGAATGAAGTTTTGGGTTGCAGGCACATATGACACCCATCATCAGCCTGTGAACTAGGAAACCATGGTCACTCTACTTGCTCTCTTTTGCTATCCCCTCTCCTTCTTAAAATTCGGCTCTCCTCTGCTCTACTTGAGCGAGCACTGAAAGGAACAAAACACTCCACCCCATTCCCTAGACAACAAGGTAGCAGTTTGCCAGTGAGGGATCCCAGGGTCATAAGCCAGTGTCTAGCACAGGGAACCTGTCAATTCCAAGGCACATTTGAAACATGTGTCTTGGGGAAAGCTGTTCATAGAGGACAAGACAGGAACATCAGACTGCTGTTTGGGCTCCCTGCACACACCAGCTTCTACACGCCGTAGCACTTTGTAGAGCAGTCTGGGAATTTCAAGGCCTGGGCCAGCATAAGGTTTGGTAATTTAACAATATGCTATATATGGAAAGTATGTGAAGTTAGGAAACAGGACCAACATGTTAAAAACTTGTCTGTTTCTGGGTCAGGGTCGAGCTCAAGGGTAGGGCACTTCAATGACATTCTTCATTGCTTTGACCAACTACCATGAGAAATGCCGGTGAACTTACTTGGTTAAAGTCCTTTTGTCTCAAGTATGTAATTGCTTTGTTAATCTCCAGATCGTTGGCCAGCTCTACATACTGAGAAGCTTTCACTACTTCCACACACCTATAAGAAGAGTGAGACAAAAAGCGATACTTGCTTTCATTTGACTTATTTATGGGTTGACTTCCTCCGTCTCTCTCTCCAAGTATGTATATGTGTGTGCATGTTCGTACAATGTATATATCCATTTGTTAGATGCACACATATACATAAGTGTACGTGCAAACATGGAGACCAGAGGTCAAGGTCAGCTGCCATCCTCCATCATTCTCAGCCATGACCATGGCAACCCTTACAAGAGAAAGCATTTAATTGGGGCCTGGCTTAGTTTCAGACTCAGTCCATTTCCACCATGGTGGGTTGGCAGCAGGCATGGTGGGAAAAGTGCTGGAAGGTAACTGAGAGCTAAATCCTGGTCTGCAGAGAAAGAGAGAGTCTGGGCCTGGCACGGGCTTTTGAAACCTCAAAGCCCACCCTCAGTGACACACTTCCTCCAACAAGGCCACACTTCCTAATCCTTCTATTCTTTCTAATAGTGCCACTCAATGGTGACTAAGCATTCAAATATATGAGCCTATCAGGGCCTTTCTGATTCAAACAAAAACACTTATCAATTTTAAAAACAATTAGCTGAGCAGTGGTGCTGCATACCTTTAAATCCAGCACTCAGGAGGCAGAGGCAGGCAGATTTCTATGAGTTCAAGGCCAGCCTGGTCTAGAGTGAGTTTCAGGACAGCCAGGGCCACACAGAGAAACCCTGTTTCAAAAAACAAAAAAACAAAAACAAAATATATAAATAATAAAAACAATTAGCCAGGCAGTGGTGGCACATGCCTTTAATCCTAGCACTAGGGAAGCAGAGGTAGGTGGATTTCTGTGAATTCAAGGCCAGCCTGGTCTACAAATTGAGTACCAGGATAGTGAAGTCTGTTATACAGAGAAACCCTGAAACCCTGTTTTGAAAAACCAAAAGAAGAGGAGGAGGAGGAGGAAGTAGAGGAAGAGGAGGAAGAGGAGGAAGAGGAGGAAAAACAACAGAGGGCATGGATTGTTTCATTATACTTGCTTCAGTCACTAAGGCTGTGGTTCTGTGACCACAGAATCCCTTTCTGCAACAGAAGCTTTTCCTGATCTGCCTTACACAGGGACAGAGGACTAGAAGTCCTTTCTGCACTATCTGTCCCCAAGAACAGACATAGCTCATGAAATCTGAGTTCCAAAAGAATAATCTGGAAACCAGGCACACACAGCAAATATGTATTAAATGCCTACTACATGTCAGACATTATATTTTGGTACAGGGGCTGCAGGAGTGAATGCAATACCTTCCCTCGCCTGTGAGGAAAGATCAGAAAGCAAGCTCTTTACAAAGGAATTCAAGGAGACTGGTGAGCAGCACCAGTCTTCCACAGATACTGAAGCTCAGTCTGGAGGGCAAGTATGGATGACTTGAGAAAAGAAAAGGTATTCTAGGACAAATAAACAACACATCTAAAGATGTAGAGGACAGGCAAGCTGAACCTACTTAAGAGATGCAATTGCTACAAGGGCAGAAAGCACTCAAGAAGTAGAAGAGAGATGGACTGAGAAGCAGGCAGACACCACATCATGCAAAGCCTTTGTGGCGAGACAAGAATGCTCACTGGACTCAAAGTCCCAGACAAGGATCGAGAACAGTAAGAAAATTGAGTGTCAGTGCAAATTCTACACTCAGAAAAATTATCCTAAGTGGTGGTGAACTGTCAAACAGTAGGAAGACAGGAAATGACAACAAAATGACAATCCAATTCTAAAATAACAAGGCTTGAAGAGACAGGTCTCTAAAGAAGACATACAATGTCTGACAGGCTCATGAAAACATGTTGAACAATATAAGCCATTAATAATTATCTCAAAACTAAAATGCCCCCTACCTACTAGGATTGCATACTGTTAAAAGCTTTGCCCTCTGAGATGAGAAACAAAACAAAATCATCTATATCACCACTTCTCACCATTGAAATGGATGACCTACTAAAACAAAGAAACTCCGGTGGGCATGGTGACAGAGGCAGGAGGACTGCAAGCTTGAAGCCAGTCTAGGGTAGACAGCAAAATGTATCGAAAATCGACAAACTGGCCAGGAATATGGTTCAGTGAATAAAATGCTTGCCACAAAAAACATGATTTCAAATCCCCAGAAGCCTGACAGGAACAGTGTGAGCATCTGTGACCCCAGCACTCCTTTGAGAAGACTGGAGGAGGACACAAGAGAATCCATGGATGTTAAAGAATCAGCCAATCTGACATAAACAGTAGGGAGGAAAACAGATCACATCTCCTAATATTACCATCATGGTGGTTAAGATTTGAACACATGGGCTGGAGAGATGGCTCAGAGGTTAAGAGCACTGGCTGCTCTTCTAGAGGTCCTGAATTCAATTCCCAGCAACCACACAGTGGCTCACAACCGTCTATAATGGGATCTGATACCTTCTTCTGGCATAAAGTTATAATACTGATAGAGCACTCACATACATAAAATAAATAAATCTTAAAAAATCCATTCACATAAAATAAAAAATTAAAAGCTACAAATTAAAAAATTGAACACATGAATTTTGTAGAGAAAGGAGCATTATCAGATATAAATTATAAAAAGTTAAAGTATGTGGTTTTAGGGCAGGGATAAAAGGCTTAAAGACTCCAAAAACAGATCCATGCACAGTCACTTGATATATGTCAAAGAAGACATTATAACACCATGGGGAAACATGATCATTTCCACAACTGACGCAACCCTACTAAAGAGAAAAGAAAGAAAAAGGAAAACTAAACCTGACTTTCATAATAATTCCACATAAATCATCTATCTAAATGTGACAGGTAAAACTTCAGAAAACCATGGTGGCACACGCCTTTAATCTCAGCATTGGAAAGCACAGGCAGGTGGATCTCTGAGCTTGAGGCCAGCCTGGTCTTGTGACAGGGCAAAGGTTTCTCCATCTTGTCTCAGCTGGAACCATCTTTGATTTAACCTCAAATGACCCTTTCCTACCCCCAACATTAAAAGTCTTGTGGAAAAGTACCCAACCCTGTTCTAGAAACTCAGGGTTGAAATGTACTAGTTAACTGCATGGTTTGGGCTTCTGTTAAACTGCTTGCTTGCTTTCCTTCCCCCTGCAACTCCCAACCAGGATGTACTTTTCTGTGTTCTTTGCTTTTAGAAGCTCCCTGTCAATTGCATTAGAGGATTCTCTGTGAGAAGCAGTCACTGTTCAGCTTAATACAGACACATAACAGTAAACAGTGAACTCCAAGACAGCCAGGAGTACATAGTGAGACCCTGACTCAGGAAAAAAAATCTTCAAGAAAACAGGAAAATATTTTCATGACATTGAGATACACAAAAGTATCCTCAAGAGGACCTCTAACCAAATAAACAGAAACAAGGGCAAGAGTCTGAATGGCCTTAGTACACAAAAAATAATTGTGTAGCAAATTAACATATGACACCAATCAGCCACCATCGAAGTGCAAATCAAAAATGACAATGCTGCCAGGATGGCTGGTTAAGATGAACTACTACAAAATATGCTGTGGGAGAAGAGCCAGGACTTGGTAGCATCTGGTGAAAGTTGAATGCACACATACCCTTAATACCATCCCACACAGATATAAGGGCCACATCCACAATCATACAATAATACTGATAACAGTTTCAGATCCCAACTGAAAGCTACCACAGTGCATGTTAACATGCAGACACATGGTAAAGCAACGTCAGGAGCAATGCAACTGAAGAAACCACAGCTGTTTACAAGGACAAAGATAACCTCCACAAACATAGAGTAAAGGACCTCAGAAGGAAAGAACAAAGTCAGTATGAGTCTGTTTATAATACAGACTCTATACTATAGTTTAGAAAGGCTAATTACAGGGTTCAGAGATGCCTGGCAAGGTGGTTAAAGTGTGAGGAAAAGCAAGAAAGTTAAGTGGAGACACCAGCTACCCTTTGGTTGAGGAGAGTGGTAATGACATCAGGATCTTCTACATGCTAAAAGTCTTTAAATTTTACTTTTTAAGCTAATACAGTAGTTATTTTGTGACCCACCATTGAGTTGATGTTGTTTTGTATAACTTTTATCTTTCAGATGAGGTCTACCTATATTGCCAGGCTGGTCTTGAACTACTAGGCTCATGTGATCCCTCCTACCTTAGCCTCCTGAGCTGGTGCTACAGCTGTGTATGTCAGTGTTCCCAACTGCTCCACATAATTTTTGTGTATACTTTACTTCTCACCAAAAAAGATGTTAAAATGATACAATCATATGGGAGTAGGTTAAGAAGAATGCCAGAAGAAATAAGTGAAAACTTATTTAAACAAACAAAACAAGACTGATTCGTATCTGGCTAAACATTAGCCCTCTTGAGGAGCTGTCCCATTTAAGAATTACTGCATCTTCACTTTAACAGGGCCATGTGATTGATAAGCTGCTGGTATGATAACTGAGCAATGTCAGACCCCACCCCCTGCTCACTCCCTCATCTGCATAGTCCAGATTTCAATGGGCTAAAATGTTTCACAGCAAAACTAGTAACCACTTAAAAAAAAAAAACAACCCCATGGCTACCATTAAAAACCTTTTAAGTGGAAATGAGCTTATAAAAGCTAGTCTGAATGAACAGAAAGCAGTCTTTGGACCTCAAAACTGTTTCCCTTTAACTGAATAATTTTAAACATACAAACACAGAACTGCCAAGAAGCTAAATTAGATGGAAGACTTGATTGGCATCTTTCTTAGGCATGTCAGTTTAAAATGATGTATAAACAGAATAGATATCAAATAGCTCAATTTAAATGTTTTATTTAATTTCGTGTCTTAAAGGTTCTCCAAACACTGAACAGCTGTCATGTCTTGAAAAGACTGCTGCTTAATCACCGGCAGTTAGTGAAGCACAGGAAAAGACAAAGGCAGAAAGAGTAACAATGACTGCCATGTGGGCTGCTTCCCTGCAAACACACGCCTAGGAGTCCTGCCTCTCTGCCGCCTTACTTCCCTCGCACCCGTTCCTCAGCCTCTGTGGTAATTCCCACTTGCTCCTTCCTTGCCTCTTGTTCTGGTTCTTTATATCGAGTGTACAAATAATGTCGCTGGATGTCCCACCTCTGTCACACATGAAGTAGGAACGCTTTCTTCCTCTAGCCACTTTTAGGGTGCAGACACAGTCTAATGTCCTCTCCTGGGTAGGAATACAGGTTAGGAAAAGGGTTCCAATGCATGTGCTCCAAGCTGGCCACTGCCCTGAGACACAGAAGTAGAATCCCCCATGGGTTTCCTTGTGCAAACCATCTTCTTCCCAAACTAGGAGACAACTTTCCCCAAATTCTTCCTTTAATTCTCTTATGCTTTCCTCGTCTCACTCACCTCCTAGACCTACAGGTTTTCTAGAAGGTGGTGGATTAAGACTTCTGATCCATTCTGTGGCCCAAATTCCCACTCCAATTTGGAGGACAATTCAGGTTTGGCTACGCACTGCCCCAGGGACACCAGGATGCTGTGGTATTCTCTCATCAAATTCCCCAGAGGGTCCTCTGAGCAGCACCCAGGGCCTCAAAGACTAACTGGCTCCATCTCTGGCTTCTGGACACCCAGTGCCCTTCCTATGGCTCTCTTCACAACAGCATATCACAGGGTGGCAGAGGCTGCGCAGAGCCTCCTGGACCCTCCTGAACAGGGATGGAACACAGCAATGGATCCCAAGATGGTGGGCAAATGGCAGGTTCAGAGACAGAGGCATGAGGTACTCTTTAATCTCAATCATAAACTCTAAGGTTGTCTCCAAAGAGTATTGTCTCTATGCTCTCTCTATCTGCAAGTATATTTGTGTACATATAAAAAGCTATAGGAACAAATATAGCTTATATATGTATATTATAACATATTATATAATATTCATCTATAAACACATATTTATAATATGTACATGTTAATTACTGCCAAATCCTGCAAGGCGTAAGTCCTGGAACCCTGACTAGAGGTGGTGAGGCTGAGGGACAGACACATGTTTGAGGTACAGTACAGCACACAGGGTTAGCTAGTCTCAGTAGGAAGTCTCTGTGGGTGAGCAGTCTCAGGCAGTAAGCGCTGGAGAAGGAAACGGCAGTTGTTTGCCTCTGCACACTGACCAATCACTCCCCAGGAAAGCTCTGCCACCCCCTTCAGCCTGGCTCATATAAGTTGTTACCAATGGGACAACATATCAATTGTCCCATAGGTCCAAGGCCTTGGAGCCCTCAATATACGCCCATGTGAACAATACACATTCACTCAGGTCTTCCTCTGCTCTCTATAGATTACAATTTTTGAAGATTATATAAGGTAATTTCATGAATATATACGTATCTTTAAAGCCACTATAACCAAATTTGCACTTGACTTTCCTGTTATCTGAAATCTACAAAAAAAAAATGGTGTGAGATAGGGTCTCATGTAGCCCAAGCTGGCCACACACTTGTTATATAGTTAAGGATAGCCTGACCTCCACCTCCTGACTCCTGAATTCTGGGATTATTGGCATGTACCACCATGCCTAATATAGCATTTTTTTTTCAAGACAGGGTAGCCCTGGCTGTCCTGGAACTCACTCTCAGTAGACCAGGCTGGTCTTGCACTCAGAGATTCTCCTGTCTCTGCCTCCTGAATGCTGGGATTAAAGGAGTGAGCCAACACATCCTGGTGCACTTTTTAAAAAAATTTTAAATTGGCAGGTTCCATATAAACGAATGGGTGCCTGTCTAGATAACAAATAGGAAAATAAGACATATTTTATTGAAAGTTCCTTCATGATAAGAAATATAGTAGGGACTGATGGCTCTGGTTAAGAATACCTCTTAACCTCCTAAGAGGACCTGGGTTTGATTCCCAACACCTACATGGTGGCTCACTTCTGTAACTCTGGCTTCAGGGGATCTGATGCCCTCTTCTGGCCTCCGAGAGCACCAGGCACACACATAGTGCACACACACACACACACACACACACACACACACACACACACACACACACACACAGTGTACAGATACACACAAAGGCAAAACACCATATATATATATATAATAATAACTTAAAATTTAAGAAAGAAGAATAGTAGGACACTATGCTTTTGATTAAAACAAATAAACATTCATATTTTAAAATGTTAAGCCAAGATAAAAACTGCATGAGGATGAATCTAGAACTCACATGGCAGGACATATTGACTAAATGCTCTGCCTAGATCCCTCCTATTAAGTCAGTCTACACCACAAACGGACTGATGTATATCTCTTCAGATAGACTCCAATATCAGTATGCCTATTTCCTATGTCACAGCTGTCTGTTAACATGTCCTAAGCAAACCTACCTTTTTGTTAAATGGGAGGCTATCATTTCACAACAGAAATATACTCAAGCAAGAATATTCACAGGCAAATGGATGGAACTAGAAGAAACCATTCTGAGTGAGGTAACCCAGACACAAAAAGACAAACATGGTATGTATTCACTCGTATATGGATTTTAGACATAGAGCAAAGGAGTAGCAGCCTAAATCCACACTGACAGAGAAGCTAGGAAACAAGGGGGACCCTAAGAGAGACATACATGGTCCCCCAGAGAATGGGAAAGGGACAAGATCTCCTGAGCTAATAGGGAGCATGGGGGGAGGGGAGATGGAGTTAGAAGAAAGAGATGGGGAGAAGAGGAGGGGAGAGGAGGACCGGAAAGAAAAGGAAGATCGAATCAGGGGAAGAATAGAGGAGAGCAAGAAAAGACATACCATAATAGAGGGAGCCATTATAGGTTTAAAGAGAAATCTGGCACTAAGGAAATGCCCAGAGATCTACAAGGTTGACCCCAACTAAAAATCTAAGCAATAGCGGAGAGGCTATCTTAAAAGCCCTTCTCCCACAATGAGATTTATGACTACCTTATATGCCATCCTAGAGCCTTCATCCAGTAGCTGATAGAGGTGAATCAGACACCCACAGCTAAACACTGAGCTGAACTCTGGAATCCAGTTGTAGAGAGGGAGAAGTGATGAGCAAAGGGGTCAAGACCAGGCTGAAGAAACCCACAGAAACAGCTGACCTGAACAAGGGGGAGCGCATGGACCCCAGATAGCTGGGAAACCAGCAAAGGACTGTTCCAGACCCCCTGAATGAGGATGTCAGTTTGGAGGTTTGGTTAATCTATAGGGCTTCTGGTAGTGGATCAGTATTTATCACTAGTACAGAAATGGACTTTGGGAGCCCACTCCACATAGAGGGATACTCTCTCAGTCTAGACACATGGAGGAGGGTCTAGGCTCTGCTCCAAATGATGACAGACTTTGAAGATCCCCCACGGAAGGCCTCACCTTCACTGGGGAGCAGAAAGGGGATGGGATGGTTGGGAGACAGGGGAGGCGGGGAGGGAGAAGTAACTGGGATGGGCATGTAAAAGAAGCTTGTTTCGAATTAAAAAAGAAAAAGAAAAAAAGAATATTCACCCTGGCTTGAAGCAAGGGTGGTTAGGTTGAAAGGAGCATCTGGCTTGAGTGATTTGAAAGATTAGAGATGACACATGGGAGTCGGGTATACTGTCCCCTATGCCTGTGATCCTTGCACTTAGGAGGCTGAGGTAGAAGGAGCATGTGAGTTCCAGGCTGGTCCACCGTGATGGTGAGGGAGAGTGAGGAAAACCTGAATGCACAACAGGAACAAAGATGCAGGGTCAAAGTCAGGCAGGGTGGCTCTATAATCTCTGTTGAGGGAGGACTGCTTCGAGCTCACTAGACCTGTCTAAAGAAAGGGAGGGAAGGATAATGAAAGAGAGGGAGAGAGAAAGGAAGGACAGACAGAAAGAAAGGTAAGCAAGCAACTGGAAACAAAACAAAACAAAATGCCATGGGCCAAACTGAAGCTTCCAATACAAACTAAAACAGGGCAGTAGGGGCCGGGGAAATGAGTTGATTCCAAGCACTAACCACAATTGAAAGACTTTTAATAAAGAGGGTACTTTGTTCTTTATTCCAGTAAGAAATGAAAACCAATCAGAAAATTAGTCCAGGGACATGTGTTCATAGTTCTTTCATGTTTTATAAATCATGTGTGTGTGTGTGCTTCAGGTTTTAAAGATTCTGGTAAGGTGTTATGTCTGTTTAAAAGTTCAAAACAAGAATTCTGTAAAGGGTCAGATCTGCAGTCAATACAAGAAAGAATTTTTAGAACTCCTTACAAATTGAAAGAAACAAAAAAAGCAAATTAAAAGTGGATTCAGTGCAGAAACTAAATGATCCCCTGTCAAAGACACCATCAGAGAGAGCCCCATGCTGGTGCAGGGACATGAAACAATTCACCCCTGCTCATGTAACAAATACTCTAGGACTTACCTATTCTAAGATGCCTTATTTCTTTCCAGGAAATAGATTACGTACAGAGGCAATGGCATCTTTAGAGCTATTACTCAGCATAGAAAGTTTAACACTAATGCCAAAATGAAGGCAGAAAAAAAGGAGGAAAGAAAGGGAAAAAAAGCACAGATTGGAGTTTCTTCAACAAAAGAATCTTAACAATGGCAGCATACTGGCCTTAACCACATGAGCAATAAGAAAAATACCTTGAGCGGTTGTGCCGCACACCTTTAATTCCAGCACTCAGGAGGCAGAGGCGGGTAGATCCATGTAAGTTCAAGGCCAGCCTGGGCTACAGATGGCATTCCAGGACAGGCTCCAAAGCTAAACAGAGAAACCCTGTCTCAAACCCCCCCAAAAAAGAAGAGGAGAAGGAGAAAAATATCTTAGGAGAACTTTTTTGGTTTTTCGAGACAGGGTTTCTCTGTGGCTTTGGAGGCAGTCCTGGAGCTAGCTCTATGTACACCAGACTGGTCTCGAACTCACAGAAATTCGACTGCCGCAGCCTTGAATGCTGGGATTAAAGGCATGTGCCACTACTGCCTGGCTTCCCCCCCCCACCACCAACCTGGCTTCTTAAGAGAACTTTTATAATGGTCAACATTAACATATAAGATAATTGGCATGAAAAATACAGATTGATACAAACCATCATGAATTCATTTTTCTAACATCAATATAAATTACAAAGCACTACATTCACAGAGTTTTATTGAATTTCATCCTTACCAGTTATAACCCACAGCAAAAGATGATTCAATTACAGGAGCAATGAGTTTTGCAGCTGTCATGATGTATTTTTCTGCCATGGCTTTCCTATATACAGAAACAAAAAATTATATTTAGATGTGACATGAAAGTAACTTATATTTAATGCTCAAAATAAATAATAAAGATTATCTATCAAAACTAACATGCCACAGAAGCTAGCTAGAGACTAGACAGCCACATAAGAAATGTGTTTATAATAAAGGCTAGGAGTGAGCAGGGCATGTCTCCTGACACTGAAGAGGCAAACAAAGGCAGGTGGATCTGAGTTCAAGGATAGCCTGATCTACATAGCAAGTTCCAGGACAGCCTGGACTATATTTAGAGACCCCCATCTCTAAAAACAAAAACAAATAAGCAAAAAACAATAACAAAAAACACCCCAAAACAAAAACTAGAACCAAACCAAACCAAACCAAAACAAAAAGCCTACGAGTGTTTGTACATATAATCCTATCACTAGGGAAGTGGAGGCAGAAGGATCATGAGTTTGAGGTCAGTCAGTCACAAGCTTCTCTGGATTACACAGTAAAACCCTGTCTCCTCAAACAAGGGCTAGGGATGTAGTTTAAGTGTTAGGAGTGCTTGCCCAGCATGACTAAGCCTGCTTCAGTCCCAGCACTGCCACTCCCAATACAGAAAAACATGTTTGTAAGTCATACTGAAAACAACTAGCAAACTCGACTAATGTGAGTGCCTCCTGGGATACCAGTGTGCCTTTCTTTTCCTGTTTGATGATGCCTTCTGACAGGGTAAAAAAATAATGAAACATAGAAAAGCTCTGTAGCTAAATTTACATAACCTACCTACACACAGGCGTACACAGCCATTAAAGAAATGGTGTACGGGATTGGGTAGATGGCTTAGTGGGCTAAAGTGCTTGCTTAGCAACCAAGAGGACCTATCACCTGTGTAAAAAGCCAGGTGGTATGTGCCTGCAATCCCAGCACTGGGATGCAGAGAGATGAGGATCCTAGGGGCTCAATGAGCAGTCACTCCAGCCACTGGAATCGTTGAATAAGGCCTGGTAAAGTAGGCTTGTAATCCCAGTTTGAGGCAAGAGGATCACAAATACAAAGCGAGCTTGGGTTACTGAGCAAATGCAAGGGTAGGTCAAGCAACTTAGTGAGCCTACCTCAAAATAAAAATCGAAGAAAGGACTAGAGACATTGCCAGTGGTGGAGCAGGGGCCTGCGTTTAACCTTCTACTATTAAACACACAACTTCATAAAGATAACTGGGTCAGCAGAAGGGCCAAGATTAAAGGAGAAAAAAGCATCCACAAAGTAGAGGATAGCATGACAGCTAAGCTCAGGACCCAGATGCAACTGACAAGTTTTCTAAGAACCAATGAGAAGGCAGTCAGTTGCTGACTACAGCCTATTAGTTAGAGGCCAAAATGTTACCTTTCACGTTCCATTTGCCTAAGATGGTCATTTTTTATAGCTTCAACCAGTAAGTTAGTATGGGGATCATCCTAGGAAAACAAAATTGAAAAGGAAGTCAGAAATAAAAATTAAAAACTTAAGATTTTAATAAAAACCCCAACAACTAGTTTTATAAAATGGTGTGTAAATTAATCTATTTTCCTTACATAGAGCAGAACTTGGTTGTTTTGTTTTTATGACTGCCTATCACATTCTCCATGGAACTAATATATTCTGTGTAGAATCAGGCCAGAAAGAATTAAAACAAATACACAAAGCTATGGTTGCTAGTATAAATAAGTGATACTATAGATTGTAAACTCAAATTCAAATGTGTTCATGGCTATCCACTGCTCAGTTTAATCCATGTAACTCCCTGTTGAGAACACAGACATGCCTGGGGCTCAGACCGTGGCACAGTACCAACCTGAGCCAGGAAGGCTTGGTTTAAATTGCCAGCAACACCTAAACAAACACTGTTTTTTTTTTGTTTGTTTTTAAAACAACACACACCATTTTTCTCAGTATGAAAGTAACGTTTAATAATCCATACTTATCCATCACTAAGTCCCAGGTATAAGTTCAACATTTTACATACATTGATCATTTAACCCTCACAATCCTGTAAGACAGGTTATTATAATTGTCCCATTTTATATATAAAGGAAGTGAGCTGCAAGAGGAGTAAGTCCTGAGTGGTAGGTCTTCCATCAGGCTTCACAGTCCACACTTTCTTTACTAGGAACAACAATACCCCTACATGCTATCAAGAGAAGTCTACTACTGGGAGGGAGGGAGGGAGACAGAGAGAGATGACAGAGACAGGGAGAAACACACACGGGGACACACACACACACACACACACACACACACACACACAGAGAGAGAGAGAGAGAGAGAGAGAGAGAGAGAGAGAGAGAGAGAGAGAGAGAGAGAGAGAGAACCCTCAGTTCAGTACAGTATTTGCTGTGCAACTTTGAAGGACCAAGTCAGATTCCCAGAACCCATGTAAAAATCAGTGTTGGAGAAGTAGAATCAGGAATGATCCCTGGGACTCTGTGACTTGCTGTCCAGCCTGTCTAGCTATTTTAGTAAGCTCCAGGTTTTGAGAGCTACTGAGTCACTCCAGGTGGAGAGCTACTGAGGAAGACACCTCAGTATTAAGCTCTGGCCTTCATATCATGGGCACACATGTGTGTATATATGTATTTAGAGAGCAGGAGAGAATATGAAAATGTACTCTTAAGTATGGTGAGCTATAACTGTGATCCCAAAACTGGAGAGGTTGAGACTGGAGGATTCAGAGTTTCAAGGCCAGCCTAGACTACAGGATGAGACTACAGCCAAATTTAAGAGACCTCAAAAAATAAACAATGACATTCAACTCTATAAGGCTGAAAAACATACCACTTTGACCTATAAACAGAGGCAATATCATATGGTTTGACTTAATGTAACAGAATGCTAATCCTTTATGCACAAAAATCCGGGAAATGTTTTTAAAGTATTAAGAAAAAAGAAGAGGAGGAAGAGGAAGAAACAACAACATCCAAATGCCTAGAAACTACTTTTTCTATTTTGGTATGTTTTTTTCCCAGTTTCTCATGTGTAAAATATGGATCAATATCTCTTCATGTAACATTATATAATATCCCCTTGGGTCTTTAAAAATAAGACTTTTCAGAGGCTGAGGGTGTAGAGGATATAGCTCAGTTGGTAGAATGTTTGCCTGTGATCCATGAAGCCCTGAGTTCAAGCCCCAAGACTATAAAAACTGGGCGTAGTGACACATGCCTGTAATCATAGCATTCAGGAAGTGAAGACAGGAATGTCAGAAGTTCAAAATAGTCTTAACCTAGCAAATTTGAGGTCAGCATGGACTAGTGAGATCTTATGTCAACAAACCAAATAAACAAACAAAAGGAGAAGTTGAGGTCTATGATAGATGGACAGGGGTGTAGCTCAGTGGTAGAGCATGTGCAAAGCCTTCGGTTCCATCTTCAGTTCCAGTTTGTTTCTCACTGCTCTGATAAAAACACCGACCAAACCAACTTATGGCATGGAAAGTCTTATTTAGCTTGCAGGTTTCAGGCCATCATTGATGGGATCCAGGGCAGGACCCTCAGGCAGGAGCCTGGTGTAAAGGAACAGAAGCAGATCTGAGCCCTCCCGCACCAAACCTTAATCAAGAAAACGCCCACAGACCCACCCACAGGCCAACCTGATGGAAGCAATTCCTCAATTGAGGATCCTTCTTCCCAGGTGTCATTAGTTGTGTCAAGTTGACAAAAACTAACCACACACACACACAAAAAAAGAAGTCCACAGTCACATGGTCAAGGTATAGTCAAATCTTATTTTTAATGGTTCTTTTTTAAAAGAACTTTGACTAAAATTGTGCAGTCTGGGTTTTTTCTTTTTTTGAGTTATTATTTTATTAATTTTTTTCATTTATTTTACATACCAACCACAGTGTCCCCTCCCTGCTCTCCTCCTGTTTCCTCCCTCCACCTCCTGTCTACCACTCCCCCACCCCCACCCGTTCCACTCCTCTTCTATTCAGAATGGGGCAGGGCTCCTATGAGAGTCAACAAAGCATGGTATGTCAAGTTGAGACAGGACCAAGCTCTCCCCTCTCCCCACCCATCAAGGCTGGGTGTGGCATTCCAGAATGGGGAATAGGTTCCCAAAAGCCAGCTCATGTGTCTGGGACAGGTTCTGATGCCACTGCTAGGAGCCCCATAAACAGGCTGTTACAACTGTCACTCACATGTGCAGTCTGTTAACCATAACCTCTAACCCCATATCAAGATCCCAGTCTCAACTCAATGGAAACAGCAAATGAAATGTATCAGCTGCCTGTTAAGAAATTCAAGACACTCCAATTTGCTCATTTCCAGAAACAGAAACGCAGACAAGCAGGAGATGCCATGTAGCTGTCATTTTAATACTCACACTTGGGGAGATATATTTATCATCTTCATCAATTTCTAACGGAACAGCAATTAATTTTTGGAATGCCTTCTTCATTTTTTCTCGATCTCCAATGGCAAAACAACTGAGAATTAGGTTGAAGCCTGCCTTCAGATTCGGGGCCATACTCATGATGTGCTCGAATGAATTAATGGCATCTGAATATTGACCAGTTTTTATAAATGTAATTCCAATGTTCTGCATTATTTTAATTCTAAACAAAGAGAAACATAGGTTAACCTGAAAAGTCTGAGCTCCTCATATGACATTCAAGTTGTTGCACTTCTCTTTCTTCTTTCTCATTTTACTTTTTAATTTTAAAGCTTTATTAGTCTAACAGACAGATAGTAACATTTAATGATTACTGCCACCTTTATACTTGTGGGACAATAAGTACATATTTAAGTCATTTCTATTACCTGAAAAGGAAACCTGTGCCTATTAACACTTGTTTCCCATCCTCTACTAATCTACTTTCTGCCTCTCTCTCTTTTCCAGTTACTGTCTATAAATGGAACCACATGAAGTGTCAGGTTCCATCCCCCTAACACAATCCTGAGGTTCCTCTATACTGTAGTGTTGGTGCTTTACTCCTTAAAAACAACAACACTAAATAGTATTCTATGGCATAGATATACATTTTTTTTTTTATTTTTTTGAGACAGGGTCACACTATGTAGCCCCGTCTGGTTTGTTGGCTTGGGACTCTATGTAGACGAGGCTGGCCTCAAACTCATAGAGATCTGCCTGCCTCTGCTTCCAGAGCACTGGAATTAAAGGTGTGCGCCACAATACCTGGCCTTTCTACATTTTCTTATCTACTGCCTACATGGTGGAAATTTGGGTTAGTTCCATTTTTTAGATACTATGATTAATGCTACTATGAACATTCACATACAAGCCTTTGACATAATGCAAATTTTCATTTCTTCTAGGTTTATACCTAGGAATAGAATTGCTGCCTTTTAAGACATTGCCTGTCTTGAAGAGTAGCTGTATCATTTCACATATCCAATGCTGAGATCTTTCTTTCTTTCTTCCCTCCCTCTCTCCCTTCTCTCTCTCTCTCTCTCTCTCTCTCTCTCTCTCTCTCTCTTTTTCTTTTCTCTTTTAATTAGAAAGAAGATTATTTTACATGTCAATCCCAGGTCCTTTTCCCTCCCCTCCTCCCCTGCCCCCCCCCAACTAACACCCTACCTATCCCATACCCTTTCTGCTCCCCAGGGAGGGTGAGGCCTTCTGTAGGGGGTCTTCAGAGTCTGTCATATCCATTGGGATAGGGCCTAGGCCCTCCCCCGTCTGTCTAGGCTCAGGGAGTATCCCTCCATGTGGGATGAGCTCCCAAAGTCTATTCCTATGCTAGGGATAAATACTGATCCACTGCAAGGGTCCCCATAGATTTCCAAGGTCTCCTCACTGACACCCACATTCAGGGGGTCTGGATAAGTTCCACGGTGGTTTCCCAGCCATCAGTCTGGGAACCAAGAGCTCTCCCTTGTTCAGGCCAGCTGTTTCTGTGGGTTTCACCAGCCTGCTGTAGACCCCTTTGCTCATCAGTCCTCTTTCTCTGCAACTGGATTTCAGTTCAGTTCAAGGTTTAGCTGTGGGTGTCTGCTTCTGCTTCCACCAGCTGCTGGATGAAGGCTCTAGGATGGTGTATAAGTCAGTCATCCATCTGCAACTGCATCAATACTGCCACTGTTCCTCCTTTTGGGCCCTTCTAGTGGATATGACCCCACCTCCTTTCCACATATACTGGAATATAATGCCATTATTTATAACTAGCTGACTGGATCGGGATCACTCATTCCATGTTTTTTGTTTGTTTGTTTGTTTGTTTTTTGTTTTGTTTTGTTTTTGAGACAGGGTCTCTCTGTGTCTTTGGAAGCTGTCCTGGAACTAGCTCTTGTAGATCAGGATGGTCTTGAACTCACAGAGATCCTCCTGCCTCTGCCTCCCAAGTGCTGGGGTTAAAAAGGCATGAGCCACCACAGCCTGGCACCATGGGGTTCTTTTTGTCTAGAATGTAACCTACCTCAAGTCCTTGGTAGTTACTGCTCAGATAAGTTACTATAGTACCACTGTTATTATTAAGCACATAATGTATGTCCCTAAATTAAATTTTCTAAAAATGCTCAAATTCTTGGTTTAACCTGGTTGTTAAACTACTCACAGTGGTTCTCAACCTGTGAGTCATGACCCCCACAAGGCTCACATATCAGATATCCTACATAACAGATATTTACATTATGATTCACAACAGTAGCAAAATTAGTTATGAAGTAGCAACGAAATAGTTTATAGTTAGAGTCATCACAACATGAGGAATGTATTAAAGGGTTGCAGTATTAGGAAGACTGAGAGCCATTGTTCTAGAGTATTCTGTAAGTTAGGGAACATTAAGCCAATAAATATACGGTTTCTGTTCTGGAATCCTGGAGCAGAAGACATCCTGACTTCTCCACCTGTCATATTGCACAGCAACATCTTCTAGCCTTCCTCTCAAACAGTAGCAAGAGTGTGCACTGTAGCGTGTCTGACTGTCACAACTGCTGTATGTATGGCTGTGCTGGGATGTTGCTAACAGCCTATGGTTAGTTTTATTTTCTTGATCATATACTATTCTTTTAACCTTTAATTTGCCAATATGTGATATATGCAAATAGTTACAAGTGAACAGAGCAAAACACTACATCTAAAACATGAATCTAATACTTCCCATCTACAAACACTTCAAAATGTTCAGTCCAGTAACAGAAACCGCAAGTCATCTTGTCTCTGAAGAGACACTTGACCTCTACAGTTACCAGGTCCCACACTTACCTCATTTCTTTATGGACACTTGGGATCTGATCTAAGGCCATTCGGTAGAACTTAATGGCTTTGGAATAATTCCTCTGCTTTAAATAAATATTTCCCATATTCACTTTCAGTCTCCCTAATTTAAAAAAAAAAAAAGAGTATAAAACATTCTCATGTTTGTACTTTTCCTATGGTATTTTAGAGAATCTTAGTTTATATTCTCTAAAGTTTTTTTTTTTAAGTTAGGAAGCTATAATGCTTTAAAATTGTTATTGTGTGTGTATGTGTGCAGGTACAAGTGCCACACACACATGTGGAGGTCAGAGGAAAACTCATGGGAGTTGGTTCTCTCCTGCCATTTTCTAGGATCTGGAGACTAAACTCAAGTCATTAGCCACAGGTACAAGTGTTATCTACCCACTGAGCAATTGCATTGGCCCAACCAGAAGTTTTAGAAATAAAATTCTAACATCAAGACAGTGCACCATTGTCATATATTCACACACTTATTTATGAGAAATGGAACTTAACATGGATACGTTTCTTGAAAATATGGCTAGACAACTGTTTTTATTACAAAACTGAAGTGCACTATGCTAAGAAAAACACGAGGCAAGAGAGACAGTTCAATGATAAAAAGCTCTTGCTGTGTAAGCCTGAGGAACTGATTCCATCTTGGAATGTATAGTGGAAGAAAAGAACAGATTTCCTGAGAGCTGTCCTCTGGCTCCACACATACACCATAACATTCATGTATTTATATTTATATGTATACATACACACACACCATACACATCTTAAAGAGGGATATAAGACATTTGCACATTACTCAATAATGGTACATAATTTTAATGTTATTAAAGGAAACAATACTCTAATAAACCTTAATATTACAACAAAACTACACAATACAAACACACATTTGTCTCTTGGGAACACAGTCACATAATAAATGTTCCATATGGTTGGCATGGCTCCTTCTTCCTAGTGATGATCAATTTATTTATTTATTTATTTTTGAGACAGGTCCTGATGCTCCCTATTTAGACTAGGTGACCTTGAACTCAAGAGATACACCTGCCTCCAGTGCTGGGATTAAAGGTGTGCACTACCTTGCCCAGCTTGGAATATATCTTTTGTTTAGTATTAGGCAGTTTATTTCATGCCAACTGCATTTATTCCTGTACATGTATGGTTTTCACACAGTATCATTAAGCAGGACGCCACCTCATAATATAAATTTACTAAAAGCACAGATCATTTTATTATAAGAAAACAAAGTGAGGAAATATAATTAACACTACAAAAGAACTACACCTGTGTGAAATATTGATCATAGACACCTACCTGCATTGCTAAACATCTTGTTTTTCACTATAACTTGGTAAGTGTTTAGTGCTTCTGCATACATTTCATTGGCTGAATACTGACTGGCCAAGTTGAAGAGAACCTAGGAAAGAAACATTATAAAAAGCCACACAATGGCCATTCTAGGTCCTATTCTTCACTTGCAGTCATTCTAGAGGTTAAAACACTTGAACACAGCTATGTCTCAAGATACTGAGCCAAGCATGTAAACCTACCTTGCATGATATGTAAAAAGATTGCAGATGACGGAGGGCTGTCCTCTAAAATTCACTTAACTTTCTTTGTATTCTCATTTTAATTTGAGTAGTACTTAACCATTTAGTAATTTTAGGAAGACCCACAAAGAATAAATGTGCTTTGCTAATGCTACTGGTAGAAAAAGAAATAATCAAGAAAAGGACTATTTAGTTCTCCTTGCAAGTAGAAATGAAATATTATGTAGAAACAGCTTAAACCATAAAGCATATCAGAGAAGGATTTGTGTAACAAAAGTTTTTTCTGAGACAGGGTCTCACTATGTAGCCCAGGCTATCCTGGAACTCTCTATGTAGACTAGGCTGGTCTCCAGCTCACAGAGATCTAATGTTTTTAATATTTCAGATGCTTTCTTTTTCATTTATTTGACATATAAGGCACAGTCCACTAAGAATACACTCTTTTAAATAGTAGTGTAAATACCAAGGAAGAATCTTTTCAGTATTAAAGACATTTTGTTAGAAATTAAAGGCATTGATTTTTCCCAGTGGCTTCCCGTATTTACTGACTCAAATATCTATATTAGCACCTCATTAAGATAACCCTGAGTGTAGCATAAATATTAAGACTGTTTGAAAAATAGAGGCATAAGAATGTGGGTTTACAATTGAGGGCTAGGGATGCAGCTCATGGTGAGGCATTTATGTGGCATGCATGAGGCCCTAAGTTCCATTTCCATCACAAATAACAACAACTAAATAACTAATTTAAATAACTAATAAAATCTGTTTTATTTTCCCCAGAGATAGGTTTTCTCTGTGTAATAGCCCTGGCTGTCCTGGAACTTGCTCTGTAGATCAGCCTGGCCTTGAACTCAGAGATCCACTTGCCTCTGCCTTCTGAATGCTGGGATTAAAGGCATGAGCCACCACTGCCCAGCTAAACAAAAGGAATCTTGTACAAAACACAAACTAGAGTGTCTCATGGACTAAACATACGAGCCTAAACCTGGATACAAAAGAAAGAATCAGATTAAAACAAGGCAAAAGCAAAAAGCTCACATCATTCACAGCTTTCTCTCTCTCTCTACTTATGTGTTGCTGTCCCAACATGTTAACTTTCAGCTACTTCTACAGCTCCATACCTACCTGCCTGCTGGTATGCTCCCTGACATGAACTCACTCTCTGAAACTGTGAGCCCCAAATGAAACGCTTTCTTTTATAAGTTGCCTTGGTCATGGTGTTTTGCCATGACAATAGAAGAGTACCTAAGATAGTACCCCATAAGTCTGGACAAATTTTATGATTTTGTGAAAAAAAAGTCTTTTCCTAAATGCTATAAGAGGGCTAAGGATGTATGTGACACGAGTACTTTACTGGCAAATACAATGTCCTGGGTTTGATCCTTACCACTGTCGAAAGAAACAAAAAACAAAAGAGACAAAAATGGATAGACTTGGAGTGGAGAGACCCTGGTAAACACACAGTTCTCCTCAAGCACATCAGCACTTACGGAGTATGTTAAATCCAAGTTGATATTTTCTGGAGTTGTAACTTGCTCTCGTTGCCTCACTAGGACTCTCTCTTTTCTTCCTGCATCTTTTGCCTTTTCTAAGGCCTGAAATCAGGTTTATACTTGGTTAAGACAGGGCCATACATTCACCAATATCTATGCATCTTTATGATACATGATTGATTTCATCTTCCACCTCAGATTCCCCTGAACGCCTGTTTGTAGCCTCATATAAAGTTCCCTAAAATATTGTTAAAATGGTGCTCTGCAATATAAAACTGTTTTGCTGGAAAGGGTATATTCACTGCAAGTTAACATCGTAACACCCCTTCCTGCCACCTATTAGACGAGATTATGACTATGTAACTTCCCCCTCCCAATTCTGAAGTGTTTGAGTATTTTAACTCAATCTTAAAAGGCAGGGATTTGGATGGATTTTGTTTGGCTTTGGGGATACTCAAAATTCAACAAGCTAAAAGATATCTAAGGCCTAATATTACAAGAAATGAACCAAACCCTAGTCCTCTGTTAGAGCAGCAAATGCTCTTAATCCCTGAGCCATCTGTCCAGCCCAATACTAATACTGGTCTTTTAAAAGTAGAAACAATTCTGTGTAGTATTTCCAAAACTAGCTACCATGACTCGTCAATCACATTATGTGCTATAGAGTACTGTTTTCCCTTTTTCTGAGACAGGGTCTCACTGTAGCTAACATGATTGATGAGTCATGGGAGATGAGTTTTGGAAGTACTACACAGAATTGTTTTCATATTAAAAAGACCAGTGTCAAAAAACAAAACAAAACAAAACGTGCACACGTATGTTCATATTTAAAAGTAGATACAGACATCAACACTTATCTCATAATCCGAATTTCCCATGTTTAAGAACTTACCAGTTTTAAGTCTCCACAACTGTTGGCAATACAGCTTTCTTCTACCAGCTCGTTTACTTTCTTCTCCAACTGTCTAATCTTCTCTTCTGGACTGTTAAAAAAAAAAAAAAAAGTGGGTGTGGTTTAAATCAAGGAACCACTAAAATCTATACCACAAGTTACTTTTTAACATTGATGGAGATATGGCTTAGAGGTTAAGAGCACTGGCTGCTCTTCCAGAGGTCCTGAATTCAATTCCCAGAACCCACATGGTGGCTCACAACCATCTATATGAGACCTGGTGTCCTTTTCTGTTGTGCAGGCTTGCATGCAAGCAGAATACTGTATATATAATAAATAAATCTTTAAAAAATATACATGGAATTGCAAAACAAAGCAAAAAACCACTATTGTGCTTAATAATTACATTAGTGAGTTACTCATAATACATAAGCATTAAAATAAAATGAACATTTATTTAGCACCAAGTATAATAATCACACACTGAACTAAATGTGCCACCCTAACAAGTTCAATTTCTTTTCTTAAAACACTTGATGTGAGAACTGTAATTTTATTTTACTGAAAAATAAACAGGTTTAGAAAGATTACAAAGCTAGCAAGTAACAGAAGCAGGATCTAGACCTGGCAGGCACACTGGGCCTTTGCAACTGCATCACTGCTCCAGAAAGAAGTGGCTGTCTTTTAGATATTATGAAAAATGCAAATGTCCCCTATGGCTAGGAAAACTAAAGCTCATAAAAGAGATTTAAAATTACTTATGAACATAAGAATGTTACAAGATTAATCATTAGAAATCTTGGCTCTTGGGCCCCATGGTAACATGTGCCTCTAATGCCACAACTTGGGCAGCAGAGGAAGGCAGATCGTGACTTGGAGGCCATCCTGGTATACAAAAACATTCCATGCCACACAAGGCTACATAGTGAGATCCTGGCTCAAAAACACTAAGCAAACAAACAAACAAAAAACCTCCAAAACAGCCAATTTGGTTCCTTAAGGATGTGGTCCCTGGTAGGCTCATATCTATGCAGCATAAATTGGACTCAGTGGATTATAAATTTTTTTAAAAAGAATATTAAGTTGTTGAAAGGTGGCTTAGGATGTATCTAAGAGGAACTGGTGGAGGAGTGAGGCACTAAACATGGCCAGAATACACTGTATGCATGTATAAAATTCTCAAAGAATTAATAAAAATGTTGTATTAATTAAAAAACCCTTAACTTTATTAAGAGCAAATTATTCTGGACCTGCAGATAGATACACTTAGTTGTAGAACAATGGCTGGGCTATTCAACTCCTAACAACATACACACACACACATACACACACACACACACACACACACACACACACACACACACACACACACACACACTAAAAGAAAAATAAAGAATTGCCGAAGCAGTCACATTTGAAAATAATGCTAATGTTGATTTGCTACTACTTTCTTCCAGGAAAATAGAGTAGTAACTCTCTATATGTACACTGATACCTAAATAAAATCCCATTGAAGTCACATCTAAGTGTTGCAAGATATTTGATCATACTGTGTAAAGATATGCCATTGTGATTACTTTAATAAAAAGCTAAATGGCCAATAGCTAGGCAGGAAGTATAGCTAAAACTTCCAGAGAGAGCTCTAGGAAGAAGAAAGGCAAAGTCACCAGCAGAGGGAACAAGACATGTAGGAGAGGCAAAAGCCACAAGTCATGTGGCAACATAGATGAATAGAAATAGGTTAATTTAAGTTATAAGAGCTAGTGGGACAAGCTTAAGTTATAGCCAAGCTTCTATAATTAACAATAGGTCTCCGTGTCATTTTTTTAAAAGTTTTTTTTTTAGATTTATTTATTTATTTTGTATACAGTGTTCTGCCTGCATGTATATCTGCACACCAGAAGAGGGCACCAGATCTCATAACGGATGGTTGTGAGTCACCATGCAGTTTGCTGGGAATTGAACTCAGGACCTCTGAAAGAGCAGTCAGAGCTCTTAACCACCGAGCCATCTCTCCAGCTCCTCCATGTCATTTTTTGTGAGCTGATGACCCAAAGTAAAATATGCCTACACCCAAATAGATAGCTCTCTTAATTTACTACAAATAAATTTTAAAAAAAAATGCAGGAATAAATATATAGTACAGTCTTATCTATAGATCCGTATTCTGTGGGAGAGCCTGGGACTAAGACTATATTTTCTAGTGGTCTATAAAGAGCTTTACAATTCAAATTGAGCAATAGCATAACAAATGGAAATTTTATTTAAAAAATGGTGAAGGATTGGAGAGATCAGTGGTTAAGAACACTAACTTCTCTTCTAGAGGACCAGGGTTCAATTCCCAGCACCTACATGACAGCTCACAACCATCTGTAACTTCAATTCTAGGGGATCTGATGTCCTTCTATAGCCTCTGTGGGCACCAGACATGCATGTGGTACACAGGTATATATATGCAGGCAAAACACTCATATACAGAAAATAAATTTAAAAGTTTATATATACTCAATTAATCTGAAACACGCCAATAATTTTTCTTTTCAAGACAGGGTTTCTCTGTGTAGTTCTGACTGTCTTGCAACTCACTCTGTAGACCAGGCTGGCCTTGAACTACTAAGACCTACCTGCCTCTGCCTCCTGAGTGCTAGAATTAAAGGCATGTGCTACCGCCGTCCAGCTCCAATAAATGTCTTTAAATGTTACTTATAGATTGCTACTAAACCAAAAACATTAATATACAAATTTTAAATAAAAATATGTAAGAGAATTTTATGAAGACACTCAAAGTAACTTATGCCCTAATAAACACCAATAAAATAAACTTGATATGCAGACACTGTTAGGAATCTGACAAGAGCCAGCTAGCCAGTGCAGACACTAGGCTAGTGTACAGCACCCCACTCTCCCGCTCAGCCACTGACTCAACCCGGAGTCTGTGATATATTTGAGGTTAATGAGAAACAAAGGCACATGAAATTTGTGGTAGAGGGCTACCAAGGTCTTTGCTTTGTTGAAAGGGACTGAAATCATGGAACTTTCAGCTGCTAAACTTTTCAATTACATGTTATTCTGAACTCTCTCCACTCTCTGGGTATCATACTGATAAGCAGGCTCTTGGGAAAAGCCAAAAGGGTGGAGGGAAAGCCAAACAAGGGCTGACGTTATAGAGCAGTAAAATCGGTCACACCAGAACTGCCCTTCCTCCAGAACTCACGCTGTGTAACACAATAAATGCTCTAATTATGTGTGTGTGTTTCCAGATTTCTCTTCTTCGAGAGTAGTAAAAAGGAGCCTAAATTACATTACTACTTAAACAGCACCTTTTCCTCCTACTAGCTTGGGTACATACTAAATTGGTCATCTGTAGATGTTCCTTGTTAGTCAAAAGGGAACTTACATAATATACACAATAGCCCCAAGTACTGTGTTTAAGAATTACAATTTTAAACATAGGAGGGACTGGGAAGCAGTAAAGTAGTAGAGTGCTTGCTGGTCTATATCAGGCTCTGGGTTGAACCTTCAACATCACAAAACCAACCAATCAGCCAACCAACCACATGCATGCATGCACTTGCACACACAGTAACTAACAACATGCACCCCAGAACTTGACAAACTGAGTTTGAATCTCAGCCACACCCATTATCAGCCTCAGCCACTGAAGTCCCAAGATGTCCATTCCTTCTCTCCACTGGTGATAGTAATAGCTCCATTTTTCTGTGTGAAGCTCTGTAGTGGCTGCACACAGGAAACTAACTGCCAGCTGCTCTTTATGTACCATGTGTGCATCAGGAGCCAAGGCAGCATGAATACACACAGCTGAGAACCCTGATGCTTTTAGGTTTCTGTTTAGACAACTATGAAGAGTTAATTCTTGCTGGGCTTTGGTGGCGCATGCCTTTAATCCCAGCACTTGGGAGGCAGAGGCAGGCGGATCTCTGTGAGTTTAAGGCCGGCCTGGTCTACAGAGTGAGTGCCAGGATAGGCTCCAAAGCTACACGGAGAAACCCTGTCTCAAAAAACCAAAAAAAAAAAAAAAAAAAAAAAAAAAAAAAAAAAAAGAGTTAATTCTTTAGAAAATGAATTGCTCAGGCTCAGGCTGTAGCTCTATGATAATGCACATGTATAGCTCATGTAAGGTCCTAGTCTAACCCCTGCACCACACACATACACAAAATTAAACTGGTAAATAAATACCATGGCATACTAACTTGATATTTTTTTAAATATTTTCTTTGAAAAATACCCTTTTAAAATAATGTAACGTGCTGATAAACACCTTCAGCAAAGTGGCAGGATACAAGATTAACTCAAAAAAAATCTGTAGCCTATTATACATGGATGACACATTGGTGGAGAAAGAAATCAGAGAAGCATCACCCTTTACAATTGCCACAAACAGCATAAAATACCTTGGAGTAACACTAACCAAAAAAGTGAAAGACCTGTACCATAAGAATTTTGAGTCTCTAATGAAAGAAATTAAAGAAGATACCAGAAAATGGAAGGATCTCCCATGCTCTTGGATAGGCAGGATCAACATAGTAAAAATGGCAATCTTGTCAAAAGCATTCAATGCAATCCCCATCAAAATCCCAACACAATTCTTCACCCAAAAGACCCAGGATAGCCAAAACAACCCTGTACAATAGAGGAACTTCTGGAGGCATCACCATCCCTAACTTTAAGCTCTATTACAGAGCTATAGTCCTGAAAACAGCTTGGTATTGGCACAGAAACAGACAGGTAGACCAATGGAATAGAGTTGAAAATCCTGATATTAACCCACACACCTATGAACACGTGATTTTTGACAACAATCCAAATATATACGCTGGAACAAAGAGAACATCTTCAACAAATGGTGCTGGCATAACTGGATGCAAACATGTAGAAGACTACAGATAGACCCAAGCCTATCGCCCTGTACAAAACTTAAGTCAAAATGGATCAAAGACCTCAACATAAACCCAGCCACACTGAACCTACTAGAAGATAAAGTGGGAAATACCCTTGAATTAATCGGAAATCCGCTTCCTGAACATAACACCAGTAGCACAAACACTGAGGTCAACAATTGATAAATGCGACCTCCTGAAACTGAGAAGCTTCTGTAAGGCAAAGGACACAGTCAGCAAGACAAAACGACAGCCCACAGACTGGGAAAAGATATTCACCAACCCCACATCTGACAGAGGGCTGATCTCCAAAATATACAAAGAACTCAAGAAGCTATTCTCCAAAACACCAAACAATCCAATTAAAAAGTGGGGTACAGAACTAAATAGACAATTCTCAATAGAGGAATCTAAAATGGCTGAAAGACACATAAGAAAGTGTTCAACATCCTTAGTCATCAGGGAAATGCAAATCAAAACAACTCTGAGATACCACCTTACTCCTGTCAGAATGGCTAAAATCAAAAACACCAATGACAGTTTATGTTGGAGAAGATGTGGAGAAAGAGGAACATTTCTCCACTGCTGGTGGGAGTGCCAACTTGTACAGCCACTTTGGAAATCAGTATGGTGACTCCTCAAGAAAATGGGAATGAGTCTACCACAAGATCCAGCAATTCCACTCCTAGGCATATACCCAAAAGAAGCACATTCATAAAAGGACATCTGTTCAACCATGTTCATATCAGCATTATTTGGAATAGCCAGAAACTGGAAGCAGCCTAGATGCCCCTCAACTGAAGAATGGAAGAGAAAATGTGGTACATTTACACAATGGAGTACTACTCAGCGGAAAAAAAAAATGGAATCTTGAAATTTGCAGGAAAATGGATGGAACTCGAAGAAACCATTCTGAGCGAGGTAACCCAATCACAAAAAGACAAACATGATATGTACTCACTCATATGTGGATTTTAGACATAGAGTAAGGGATCACCAGCCTACAATCCACACTGCAAGAGATACTAGTAAACAAGGAGGACCCTAAAAGAGACAAACTTTGTCCCCTGGAGAAGGGGAAAGGGTCACCATCCCCTGAGCAAATTGAGAGCATGGGAAGAGGGGGGAGGAAGCTACGAGAGTGAGAAGGGAAGAAAAGGAAGGATGCAGAGGTCATGAGGGAGCAGAAATTTTGAGTCAGGTGTAGATTAGAAGAAAGGACATATGACAGGTAGGATTTTAGTTGCGGGGGTGGTAGAGGAGGAAGGGAGGAGAACGGAACTGGGATTGTCATGTAATTCAATCTTGTTTGTAATTCAAATATATAAAAAAATCAAAAAAATAATGTAACGTTTAGAATCCTGTTTGGCCTTCAAGAGAATTACCACTCATGAAAATTAAACTACAGCTTCAGTCAACTAATAGTCCAATGAGATTGCACAACTTCACGTGACTATTCCTAGATTTTTATTTCTTCACAAAGTTCAAGAATGGGGATGAGGTTTCATCAGCATCATGTTCACACAACCTTAAATTATCTAGGAAAAAAAGTCATTCAGCAGCAGCAGCAACACCACGGCAGCATAAAGCCTTGCATACCTATCTTCGTTTTTGGCTTCCAAAGGAGGAGCAGGGCCCCTGGATTGGCCGAGGGGGTCAAACGCAGAGCCTGAGACACAATTCAAGAGTTTAAGTTTATGATTCAGCAAAGTTGAAGACAATCTTGTATACATTAAGTTACCATTTATTATATGGTATAAGTTCATAAATAGGCAAAACACTTATCACATGTAAACATTTCATGAAAACTGTTAAGATTTTAATGCACATGAAACTATAAACAAAACTTACATATTAACAAACAAAAACAAAAATAAATTGTTCCTTCAGTATTTACTTTCTTCCTCCATAGGTCTGTATTTCTAGTATGAATTCTAAATTATCAAGCATGTAAGGTATAACCCGGGATTAGCTTTCTAATTTTTCTTATTGGTATAATAAACATTAGTTTTTTGTTGGTTTTATTTCTAATTATTTAACCTATATATTTAAAGAATATTTTTACCTTCCATTCTTAAGATCAGATTCTAACTTATACAAATCACATTTTAGGTGCATACTTCAACACATTTTGACATATTACATATTACTGCTACCCCAAGTGAGCTACAGCACCATTTCACCAGCCCTTTCTTCTTACTCTTCCATTTGACTGCTCATATATGCTCATATTTGACTCTCCAAATGTAGCCCAGCCTAGAGAACATGTGGCACACTTTATCATCCCGTGTGCTTGGGTTACAGGTATGAACCATCACAGCCAGCTTACCCCTTTCCTTTCTCAATGGTACCCTAAAAGCATGGCACATCCTGTAATCAATGGCATGTCTGACTTTATTTAAAATAGAAATGATATGCACATACAACAAAGGGGACAGGTGCTAGGGGAATGAACCAACCTCTCAAAGCTGCCTTGGAAAAGCCAGCTGCTCTCACTGCTGTCATGGGTCGAGCAACTCCATCCTTTAAAGAACAAGAATCACTTAAAACTTATTCTGGAGTAAGAACTATACCTGTTGACAACACTGCACAAAACGCACATCCTACTTTAGTCCCGACTTTGAAAAAAATGATTCGTTTATTTTATTTTTTCTGTAAATTGTTGTTTTGCTTGCATGTTGTTTTGCTCATGTCTGTGTGAGGGTGTTGGATCCCCTGGAACTGAAGGTATAGACAGTTGTTGGCTGCCATGTGGGTGCTGGGAATTGAACCCAGATCCTCTGCAAGAGCAGACAGTGCTCTTAACTGCTAATCTCTCCTTTAGCCCTGATTTTTAATAGCCATCTCCTTACTTCTGCATCCTTGTGCAGTAACCCTGGCTCTTTCTCTTTGCTCTCTAAAATTTAAATGCCTTGACCCAACTATTCTTCTCTTGGTTATAAAAGAAAAAACTAACTAGTTTATTTGTCAGCTACTCCTGTACTTCTGGCTGATCTCCCATATGCTACAAGAGAAGCCATAGAAATTGCTGTAAAGGGCAGTACAGCAAAACAAGTTCCAGATACTCTAGAAGAGCACAGCATCGGTCTATGTCAACTCCAACAGGATCTCACTTGAAACTTGAGCATACACATACACATTCAAAGAAAGCATGCTTCTGAAGATTTAAAGCAGCCCAAATGTTACCCCACAATGTAAAGGCGCTACGATATAAGCAACATCTTTGTTAGAATTGTTAAAACACAAGAAGAGAACAACCTTTGGTAATAAACTCTAAGTCACAAAATAAACCACAAGCAGACATACCTGAATAGTCCCTGTCATTGGCCTCCCCATTGATGATGCAAGGGATGTCTTGGACTAATAAACAGAAAAGCAAGTTAAACCAATTCCTAAAATGGTTGCCTGTAACTTTACAAATCAAACTGCAGGCATTTCTCTTAATTTTTTTCTTCACTCTATCTACCCATAAACACAAACAATTTTTTTCATTTGTCACTTAATAGTGTGGTATCAATTTGCAAAACTCTTAAATAGGAGTCAGCAAACAACCACCTGCCTGCTTTGGTTTGCTGGACTACAGCAAAGCCCCACCCATTTATATACCACCTGTTGCTGCTTTTGTATTACAAACACCATTGCATGGATACTTGTGATAAAGACCATTTGATCTGCAAAACTGAAAATATCTGGGTCATGACTTGACAAAGCCCAAATTATTTAGAACTGCTGCAAATGAACTTACATTTATTTTAAGAAGCATCTTAGTATTTTCCACTTCAAAGAACCTACCCCATATCCAGTGGCTATGGGTCTGCTGACTGCTGTGCTTGGTATCTTAGCAGTTACCTTGGGGAGGAAAGGGGCATCGTCAGCAGTACTCAGATCAGGCTACACACTAGAAAATGCAGAGACTCAATGCTAAAACAATGTTGTATTTGGTGGTCCTCCCCAGAAAAGAGCACACCAATTGTTTGTCCATTGCCAAATGGTCTTACATGCAAATAACATTATATGGACTGAGTAGGTTATATTTAGGAATATATATATATGTATGTAAATATATATACATATATTCATTCAGTAACAATGAAAAAAAGAGCCCAGCACCCAACACACAAATACTGCATGATTCCACAGTGTGAGGCATCTAGTAGTCAAAGGTGTAGAAACAGAAATCTGAATAGTAGCTACTGAGTGTTGGGGAAGGAAAAGTTGGGGGTTATTTAATGGGCAGAAATTTTAAGTCTGCAAGAGGAGGCCATTCTGAAGCTGTGTCTCACAATAATGTAAATGTACTTAGCACTACTGGGTCGTACACCTAAACATGACGACAATGGTAAGTTTTATCACATGATTTCTACAATTTTATTTTTAGTTTGCTTACTGGAGGTCTTCTGCCATGACTGGTTCTCACTGCTTGCTGAAAACCTGTGTCATTCTCCAGCTCCTAAAATAAAAAGGCAAATTTAACATTCAAAATAAAGGTGACAAAATTTAAACTCTTTTGGTTCATATTCAAGACTCTTTATAATTCATCTTACCCCAAATAGAGACTCCTATCTTCAAATTCTATACCCCCCCCCAAAATCCTCAAATATCAAAGCTCCTTCTACCCCTCTGGAATCTTGGGGAAATACCTTTTTGCAAAAACCTCAGCCAAAGTAGAAGAATTACTTACACTGGTGGGTGCCTTTGACTACACACATCACAGGAAAGCCCTTGGTGTTTATGACTGAGAATTGTGTATGTGTACATATTCAGCATCATTTAAAATAACCAAAACCCCTAAAAGAGGGTGGGGTCATCACCTGGCTAACCGTCAAATATTTAGGGACACAGCTTCCCTCCTCCTTTCTCCATTGTAGTTGGAGGAATGAGATTCAAATCTTTCTCTTTCCCTCTCTCCTCTTTCCTTTCACTTTCTCTCCCCCTCAACCCTCCCTCTCCTTCTTTGCCTTTCCCCTTTCCCCTCCCTACCTCTTATATTCTGGGATCACACTACTGCTCCTTCCTAAGGAAGCTGCAGGATAGGAAGGGTCATATTCTGTCTTACCTGTGATTTGTCTCTCCTGCAGACACTTCCTCATCACGATGCCACTTACCACACTGATGGAAATATGGCTAAGTAATATTTATATTGCTAAGTATAGTAACTAAATATAATACTGACAAGCATGAATTGATATAACTGTCCAATCTTGGATATTCAGCTTCAAAACTGTGGCCTAAGCATTTTTGCTTTTCTACATGGTTCCCAGACTCAGGTATTTTGTTATAAAACATTTAAAAAATAAATATAGCCAATGCATATAAAATAGTCACTATAAATTTACTAGAAAAAAACCCATGAATAATGAAAACTGAATATCTTCATAACCAAGATATTAGACCAATAAACATTAAAACATGATTTTATCATGTATGTGATAAATATATATATCACATATATATATATATATCACAGAAATATATATGATTCATACTTATAACTTCATATCAAACTTACAAAATTAAATACATACACAACTCTTAGTCATAAAACCTGGGAACTTTTATGTGAATCTGAAGTCATAGGCAGCCACCACCATAACTAATACCTTTACTTTGGCAGATCTTTTGCAAAAAGATGTCTCTTAAGATCCCTAAACTAGTAGTAAAATCGGGGAACAAAGAAATTTAACTAGACCAAAAAGTTTTTTAAAAAATGGGCAATCAATTCTTCAACTGCAAATAATAAATACAACTCTTAACTTTTCTTTGTGCCTCAATTACCAACTTGCATATGAATATCTTAAGCAAATTTCAAATGACACTGAAATATTTCTCCTTTTTTTGTTTATGTTTTGGTTTTTTGAGAAGCTCTGGCTGTTCTGGAACTTGCTCTGTGGACCAGACTGGCCTCTAACTCACAGAGATCCTCCTGCCTCTGCCTCCCGAGTGCTGGGATTAGAGGTGTGCGCCACCACGGCTCAGCCTGAGATATTTCTTTCACAGTTATAGTTAGGATACAAGAAATCCAAGCATAAGACAAATGTCATTTTATTTCGCTGAGTAATTTGTTTATATGGCTCATATTATTGTTTCAAATTGAATCATGGAGATTTACTACGACAACTTGAGAGGGTAGAAAGTTTCTTATTCTTTAAAATGTAAACTTTTATGATTCATTAATTCTACTCTGTAATTCTATCCTGAGGGAGTTTAATCAAAATGCAGAAATTATTCATGCACAATTTTTTATTGTGTTATTTACAATAGCAGAAAACTTGGAGGAAGAAACCTGTGATAGAAATATGTTTAATCAACTGAGTGTTTTTAGTGTTATGTAGCTGTGAAAATCCTGTTCATCTACATATGTAGCATCATGACGTGATGTTCTAAGTGGGGGAAAAAGCAAACAAGACTGCCAATCCCAAATATGATAGGAGAAATTTGTATACATTTGTGGAAATAAAAGACAACACAACAAAATCCTTAACAGTAATTGCATCTTTTGTGTTGGGGAATGGGAATTTTTGAGACAGGGCTTCAAGATGTAGCCCAGGTTGGCTTTCAAATCATGATCTTCCTGCCTTAGCCTCCTAAGTGAACAAATTATAGGTGTGCACTGCCATATCTGGTTCACATATAGCTGTTTCTGAATGACATCAGCAATTTGTTTCCAGCATTGGGCACGGACTATTTGTTTTGGGTGGTTTTTGGAGCTTGAACTCAAGGTAGGTAAGCACGCTACCATTTTATTACTTTTATACTGGGAGAAAAAGGGAGAGTTCAATGTTTGTTCATTAAAACAAAACTAACTTTAAAAACTTTGACTCAAAAAATTTTAGCTGACACTGAATAATTTCATCTGCATACACGTGTGTTTATATACTGGGAGGGAAACAACTGCACATACTGAAGGACAAGAGAATACAACAAAATAGTAGGCTATAATAGTGTCTGTTGAGTGCTAAGGTTACAGGCATGTCCCACCACACCCACCTACCGTCCTCACTTTCTGTAATGACCAGTACCTCATAGGTTTATACCCTCCTATATTCCTTCTTGCTTCTTTTCTACAGACTGCAACTTTACTCCAAAAGTAAAAATTCCAGAAAGCCATATGAAAAATTTTAGGACAGAATGGGACTTTATAAAGTCCTACACACACTAGTATTTTATTCTTATACACTTGCAAATAAATTAACAACCACATCTTTCTTTTCTTTGTTTTTGAGACAGAGTGTCATTATGTAGTCCCTACAGGTATGGAACTTTTTTTTTTTAAGATTTTATTTATTTATTATGTATACAACATTCTGCTTCCATGTATATCTGCACACCAGAAGAGGGCACCAGATTTCCTAACGGATGGTTGTAAGCCATCATGTGGTTGCTGGGAATTGAATTCAGGACCTCTGGAAGAGCAGTCAGTGCTCTTAACCTCTGAGCCATCTCTCCAGCCCCAGGTCTGGAACTTTTTAAATAAACAAAACCAAAATTGATCTTAGGTATCTCCAGGTTATCCGTCCATATACTTCTGCCAATAGCTAGAGCTGAAGAATACAAATATATAGCTATCCTGGTTCAGCTACATGAGCTTTCTCACAGTCTTCCCTTCTGCAGCCACTGTCATTGATAAAAATTAGGTTCTTCATTAAGTACTTTCCAACTTTTTAATACTTTACTTAATCTGAAGCACATAAAAAGCAAAAGCCAATTAAACCCCAAGTCTTCATGAACTAGCTGAATTGGTTAACAAAAGACCAATGTAAAAAAAAAAGTTTTTTACCTCAGTATCATAGGCTGGATTGTAGTCATTAAAACCAGAATAAAGATCGTCCTCATCTGTTTCTGGTGCCAGGTGCACATTTTCCATCATTTGTACCTATTAAAAAAATCAGCAATATAAAAATGTTTCCAGTATAACAATTTATTTTTATGATGCTAGGAATTGAACCCAGAGCCTCATGCATGCTGAGCAAGCTATAAGCCACACCCAGGCTTATGATTCTTAGTTCAAACTATTTCCTAACGGATGGTTGTAAGCCATCATGTGGTTGCTGGGAATTGAACTCAGGACCTCTGGAAGAGCAGTCAGTGCTCTTAACCTCTGAGCCATCTCTCCAGCCCCAGGTCTGGAACTTTTTAAATAAACAAAACCAAAATTGATCTTAGGTTCATTCATATTTTATGAGATCTTTTTTTCCAAATTCCCCAAACTGTGAAAACACACATCTAATACCCTCATTTCACATGTGCTCCACATCTTCTGGGTAAGTGACAGGCAATGGGAGGGGCACAGCTGACTCACAGAGGTAGATATCAAGTACAGAAAAAATGTAATCATCAATTAAAATGTAAGGCAAAGACCATTACAGCTCTAGGATCAGTGCTAATTATAAAGACCAACAACACAAAAAGTCAGCAAGGACACAAGCAACCAGAATACCCATTCATCATTAGTGGAGCATACAATATTACAACTATGCAAAGAGGTCTGATGCTTCATAGTATTAACCTTTTATGACCTAGAAATTCTACTCCAAAGTATTTTTGTAACAGAAATGAAAACATATGTATAACAAAATATTCATGTAAAAATGTTTATAGCAATGCTATTCCTAACAGCCCCAAATGGTCAGACTGTGTGCCCTAAAACAGAATGGATGAGCAAAACATGGCATATTTCTGCAGTGGAGTACTAGTCACAGCTGAAAAATGCACAGCAACAAGTAACATGGAATTGACACTGTTCGGAAAGAAGCCTTACAGAAAACAACACTTTGGGAGTTGTTTTACTTCTGTAAAGTTCCAGAACAGGCAAAACCAATCCATAGTAGAAAACAGTCAGAACAATGGCTGCTTCTTGGGGCTAGGTGGTAGAGAGTTAATAAAAAGGGGCATGAGAGAATTTTCTGGAATGAAAAATGTTCTCTATCTTGACAGGGATTTGGGTGAAAACTTAGCAAAGGGGCTGGGTGTAATGACACGGTAGAGCATTTGTCCAGAAAATCCAGCAAATATGTTCTTAGTTCAGCTCTTATTTGTAAATTTTATGTCAAAAGAAAAAAATCTAAACAAATGTCCAAACATAAGCCACATGTGGTGTATTTAGGGGAAAGTTTAATGCCTATAATTTACTTTGAAAAGCACAAAAGAAGATATATTGAGAGAAAGAGAGACATGGATATATAATAAGAAAATGTAGAAAATGATGGGAGGCACTAGGTAACAAGCAGAGTCACTGTGAAAAAGCTGCACAGTTGGAAGTCGTCACAATAAATGCTGAGAAGGATGAAAAGTGGACAGAAAACCATGTCAATACAAAGTAGCCTTGAAGGAGAGCTGTGTGGTTACTGCACACGTACACTCTAACTGTACTAACTACACGAGCATCTGGAAAGAGCCCAAAATGTCCCTGAAATAAGTCAGTGTTTTAGGAAAACTGGGAGTGGTGGTGAGGGAGGTGGTCAAGAAATGTAGCACTGAACTGTAATATCCGTCTAACTTGTATCTTAGGTGTGCTGGTAAATTCCAAAGAAAATTCCTCTTACTCCTGTTGTTTGGCATAATACCAAGTTTATGTGGCTTCTCAACACTTTTTGAATACTAAAATACTGCTTTGGGGATTCATATACTATGAACCACCCCACCCCATTTTATATTGTATGTTTTCATTTTCTGCAGATTTCTCCTGTGCTAGGTTTTTGTTTCATCGGGATCTTTTTCCAGTGGAGCCTCCTCTGCTAGCTTAGGAATAGCTTGTTTCTTTTCAGTGAAAATCACCTGGATGTGGCAGGGTTGCTTAGGCATGGGCTAACCAGACCATGAACTCACAAGTTCAGCAGTGCACCCTGGGGGTTTAACCTGTGTATGTTCAATAACCAGAGAATCTATACTTACACCCTCCAGTTCAGAGGCCAGTAACATGGCTCAGCAGATAAAGATGCCTGCCACATAAGCATGGTGACCTGAGTTCCATCCCCAGAACACACATCAAGGTAAACAGAGGGAACAGACAAAGCTGTCCTCTGACCACCAGAGATGCACTTGGCATGTACTCACCCCTCATCCTCATCATACACACACAATAATAAACCAACCAATGGGGAACGTACTGTGTATGTTCATCTTATTGATTATTGAATAAAATACTGTTTGGCCAATGAGACACAAGTTAGGCAGGACTAGGAGTCAAAGAGGATTCTGGGAAATGTAGTAGAGAAATGGTGATCCAGGCAGGAAGTGACATAGCAAGGAGACTCATATTTAAGAAAGGAGAAAAAGGAAGTGGCCCCTTTCCTCTTCGCCTCCTCCAGCAGCAGGATGTGAGCCACCGGCAAGAGAGGGCACCAAGGAAAGGCATCCACTATAAGATAAATCTTATAAAATATATAGATTTATGATAATTAAGACTGAGCTAACAGATGAGGAATCCTAGTCATTGGCCAAGCAGCATTTGAACCTGTGGCGGTGGGGCTCGGGCGGCTTTTGGTGGAAAGATTTACCGTAACAACCATTCTTTGACATGTGAAGCAAAACTTCAAAACTTCAGCACTTGCTTCAGCACATCAGTATCAGGCCATGGTACTGATGTCAAATTCACTGTTGTGACTAGGCACACCTACCACTCCACCTTTATATCCCTAGAGTGGTGCAAACGGCTTTTTTACACTAACATCTTTCAAATACTTGGTGGCTTTTTTTTTTAAATATGCCTACCTTTGATGACCTGGACAGCTTCACAAGTGTTTTTGTTTGTTTGTTTGTTTGTTTGTTTGTTTGTTTTGTTGTGTTGTTTGGGGGCCAAGGGTGGTGGTTGTTTTCTGTTTGTTTTGTTCTTTTTTGAGACATAACCCTGGCTGGCCTGAAACTAATTATATACACCAGGGTGCCTCAAAAGATCTGCCTGATTCTACCTCCCAACTGCTTGGATTAAAGACATGTGCCACCAAGCCCAATAGAACAATCAGATTTAAACTTGGTTTGCATAGTTGTATAGCATTTTCTGGGTCAATGTAATAGTGAACCATGTTCACTGTTTACTTCAGCTTTCCTAAAAGATCAAGACTGTTTCCTCTAAACTGCCCTGAAAGGCATGGTGGCAATCTAAGGAAGATGATGCTGAAGGCTCAGAAGTTCAAGGCCAGTCTCAGCTACATAGCAAGTTAGAAGCTAGCTTATATCTCAGTAAGTAAAGTGTATCATTCATTGGGTTTCAGTATATTCAAAGGGTGTACAGCCGTCACTGCTATCTAACTCCAGAACATTTTATTCATCCTATAAAAACAAAATCCTGAGGCTCTTCAGCAATTATTCCCCATTCCTCCTTTGCCCAGACCCTGAAAGCCACTAAACAATTGCCTGCCTTTATGGATGAGCCAATTCCAGACATTTCACGTGCATGAAACCATACAGTATGTAGCAGTTATGTCTAGATTCTTTTATTTAGCATGTTTTCAGGGTTCAGGATACAGTTTCACTATACTGCATTCTTTTTCATGGCTCAGTAATAAATTTACAGCATTTGGCTTCTCTATTCATTAGTTAATGAACAATGGGTTGGCTCTACTTTTGAGCTTTTATGAATAACCCTGTGATGAATGTTTACATACAAGTTTTTGCATGAATGCACTTTCTTTTTAAGTTTATGTGTCTGTGTTGGGAACTGGCCAACATGGGTGCTGGAAACTGAACTCAGGTCCTATGGGAAGGCATCAAGTGCTTGTAACTACAGAGCCATCATCTCTCAGCCCTTGCTGAATGCATGCCCAATTCTACTGGGTATATACCTAGGTTTGGAATTGCTGGGTCACACAGGAACTCTGTGTTAGCTTCTGGAATAGCTGCCGATTTTCTGAGCAGAGTGATAAAATATTACAACATCCTAATCAATGCCACTTGGGATGTTAATCATTCCCTTTTCCATTGTATACACACTGTATAGGCTACCTGCCCATTAGTCACGTAGCAGCTATCTCAGTTATCAGGTTAACTGTTGTGGTGTTACAGTTCTTGTTATTTTCTTTATCATTGGTCCGAAAGCACAAGAACAGAGCTATTGGCAAGTCAAACATGCCGAAGAAAAGGCAGGAAGTATTTTCTTCTATTTTTGGTTGTGAGCCTAGCCTTTAAAAGCTGAGCCATCTCTTCAGCCCAGGAAGTATTTTCTTTAAGTACTGAAATACTTTATTAAAGAAGTGTGAACACAGAACAGCAAAAAAAAAAAAAAAATTAGAGAAACAGAATATATATTACTTTCATCACAGTATGTTATTATAATTTATATTTTATTATTACTGTTAATCTCTTACAGTGACTAATTTATAATTTAAATTTTATCATAGGCATATATGTATATGAAAAAACTAAAAACAGCAAGGCCTGGCATGGTGGCCCACACCTTTGATCCCAGCATTCAGAAGGTAAAGGCAGATGGATCTCTGTGAATTCAAGGCCAGCCTGGTCTACAGATTGAGTTCCAGGACAGCCAGGGCTGTTATACAGGGTACATTGTCCTGAAAAAAAAAAAGTGCTTGAAGAGTTCAGTGTGATATGTGGGGTCTTTGACTACATCCCCTACAGATAAGAGGGAAATACTGTGCTAAACCAGTGGCTCTCAAACCTGAGCATGCATCAGAAGCTTAAAAGTTGTTCATTTCAGACAGCTGCTCCCCAGCCATCTATGCTTCCAATTCAAGAAATCTTGAGTGAAGGAGATCCTTTGATCTCTCAAAATGTAAATTTATTTATTTATTTATTTTTAGGGTGGGGGATTGTTTCTGACATAGGGTCTTATGTAGCCTACACTGGTCTTGAACTCATTACATAGCCAAGTCTGGCCTTGAACTCCTGCTTCTACCTCCCAAGAGCTGGGGTGACAGATATGAGTTATTCCATCCAGCCAGAACATGAATTTCTTTGTGTGGGTATGGTTGCTCCTGCATGTGTGTGTACACACAAGCATGTGTGTGCCTGTGGTGGCAAGAGGTCACCCTAGGGTGTCATCCTGTTCAGGCACTGCCTACCCTTGTTTTTGGAGACAAGATCTCTCACTGGGACATGGAGCTCATATTTAGCTAGTCTAGCTGACCAGTGAGCAGCACAAATCCTCTTGTCTTCACTCTTCCAAAGCTGAGATTATAAGCACACACCAGCCACTACACAACAGGTTCTCATCCTTTTGCAGCAAGCACTTTACCCACTGAGCCATCTCTCAAGCCCTAGATTCCAAACAAGTTCCCAAGTGGTGCTGATGCTGTTGGCCCAGGGACCATACTTTCAGAATCACATGCTGAAGAACTTTCTGCTTACAAACTCTTTTGATGTCAATTTAGTTTATCTGTAAGTCTCTGAAAAGATCAGCTTTTAGAACGAGACTTTTCTTCTGGTCACAAGCAGATTTAATACACACACACACACACACACACACACACACACACACACCCACCCACCCACCCACCCCTGGGAAACATCACAGATAGCTGAACAGACCAATAGTGGAAGATTTAAAGATGTGGAAGACTAGAAAAGATTTAAGTTAATTAATTACTCTTTACTAACAATCATGAGTGGCTAATGAATAGTACAACTCAGGGTTTCTAAATTCTCCATGGTCTTTCAAAAATAACGTGGTATACTGTCATCTCAATATTGCCAGTGAAACCATTTTACATGGGAAGTTCTTTCTTTTTATTTACTTCTACTGTGATAGACAGTCCACAGTCAAAGTGTCTATGGTGGTTTCGCTAAAGCGCATAACCAGAGTAGAAAATAAAAAGTCTATAAAAAGGGAAAGTAGTGCTGGGGTGGTGGCTAACCAGCACTTGGGAGGCAGAGGCAGGCGGATCTCTGTGAGTTCGAGGCCAGCCTGGTCTACAGGATAGGTCCACAGGAGTGCCAGGAAAGCCAGGGCTGTTACAAGGAGAAACCCTGTCTCAAAAAACAAAACAAAATAACAACAACAAAGTGAAATTTTATGATTAGAAAAAAATCTTGGAAAAACAGTACTCAGCCATCTATATCTTTGCATCTTGGATTCAACCAACTGCAAATTGAAAATATTTGGGAGAAAGATTTATCTTTACTAAACACACACTTTATCTCCCCCCCCCCTTTTCTCTATTCCCTGAACAATTCGGCTTAACCATTATTTATGCATCAATGAATAGTCTAAGATGACGAAGTGGGAAAACGGTTTAGATACAATGCAAATACCATAACACCTTATATTCGTGAATGAGCACCTGGGAAGTTTGGTATCTCGGGAAAGTGGGTGTCTAGAACCAACCCTTAGGGGATATGTTTTTATCTTTGTGAGACTGTGCTTTATGCATTCTTTTCTGTACTTGTGCTTTCAGTCCTGATTACTAGGCAATTTCAAAGTTGACCGGATGCAAGTATTAGCAATACTCGCTGGGAAACTCTCAAAGTTTCACGGGTGCTGTGGCATCGCCAAGCCGCGTCACTTTGGCCCGGAGCGCTAACAAAGTGATGGCTACGGGAAGCGCATTCGCCGGAGCGGGGCTGGGCGCCCCAGCCCGCCTCCCTCGCGACCCCGCCGGTCGCTCACGCACCCGGCAGGCAGCAGGGCAGCAGGGCGGGCGGCCGCGAGGGCCGGGCCCTTCTCCTACCTCGCGCCGAGGGGAGCGGGCTGACCACGAGTGGGCACGGGGAAGACGCGACGCCTGAGCCTCCGCAGTCCAGAGCTGGACGCCCAGCCGTTGCCAGGCGCGAATCCAAGGAAGCCGCTCCCACAGTCCTCCGCGCCGCCTAGGCGAGGCCGGAAGCTCGGGACCGGAAGTGCAGGGTTGCCGGGAACTGCGGACTGCAGAGTGGGACGAGCGATTGCGGTTACCGAGCATGCTGTACCGATGTCTGGGAATTGCCACGTGAGCCGGGGTGATCACAGAAGGAAACCAAAGTCGTGTGGACCCCGAGGCACCCATCCCGAGAGCTGGCAAGCAGGGCGTGATGCCCGGGTGAATGAAATGTGTCCCGGAGCCACCATACACGACGTGGAAGGCTGTTTTCTGCGCCACATTACGTAGAAATTGTATTCATCACACGATAAATTGCCGGATGAGCCTATCGAGGTTCTTCCTAAATAAACTGAATCTGAAAAACTAAAGTAAAGGTAATGAGATAATGAGGCACACCTGTGATCCCATCACTTGGGAGGTGGCACCTGGACGATCGGGAATACAGGGCCAGCAGGGTGACACAAGACCCTGTCCTAACAGCAAAATAATGTTTCCCTCCGGAACAAAAGCTGGACATGTTGACTTGAAGTCCACTATAAAAGACCGAGGTTTCCTAAGCTTGAATTGCTCGGTTGTGTCAGGAAGTAATTGCATGTGTAGCATCCACCTTACCCGCCCACAGGACACTGGGAGGTTGGTTGTAGGGGACAAATTATTAGGTTGGTCAGGCTCCGGCTACGTGGTTTGCTTTGAAGATTAAAGCTCTTTGTCTCTGATCCAGGTGTTTTGCACCAGCATTCAGAAGACAACAGTGTTAAACTAATGTGTTAGCTTGCTAGTGGGATAAATCCTACAGTTATTGACAGCATCTGGCTACCGTGCTTCACTCAGAGCAAATAGTAAGTACTTGTTAAGGTAATTTGTGAACACCATAGAGCCCCCCCCTTTTTTTTTCAAGTTACTGCACTTTGATACAGAAAGAAAAAAAATAGAGTCACTGAATCTTTTTGTTTTTTTGAGACAGGGTTTCTCTGTGTATCCCTGGCTGTCCTGGAACTCGCTCTGTAGGCCAGGGTGGCCTCGAACGCACAGAGATTCACCTGCCTCTGCCTTCTGAGTGCTGGGATTAAAGGTGTGTGCCCCTAACCTCCAGCACTGAATCTTTTTTTTAATGACTGCACACCAGGGTGCCCAGACCTTGTCTGAGAAGAAGATATTATTATGTTTTGTTAAAATAAAAGTTCCTTGGGCAACAGATATTTTTGCCTGTTCACTTAATAATTTTAAACGAATTGTCAGAGTTTGTAATTAGTTACATATAAAGTGGGGTGAATGGGAAGCAGACAAGCATGAGTAATGGAGTAAAAGTGAGCTCCATATGTGAATATGGAGAACACTAGAGGAAAAGCATGTTGGATGGGCAGGGTTGAGCTTAGTTTGGAACACACTGTCAGGTGCCTATAGAACACTCAAGAAGAGATGTTGAGCAAGCAGTTGTATATGAAGATATAAAGCTCAGAGAAGAGGGCTGGGGATGTAGCTCAGTGTTAGAACACTTGCTTGGCATGTACAAAGCCCTGATTCGGATTCCCAGCATCACAATAAACAAGCTCAGAGAAGAGACCCCGTCTACAGATACATACTTGGGATTCATTCATTCCTAAAAAAAGATGGTTTGGAAGACTGTGAGTGACAGAGATGTATTTTAGGATAAGGGGATGTAGAAAGGCAAAAGAGAAAGGACAAGAGAAGGTAATGAGGATGGGTAAATATGAACAAAACAAATTATGTGAATGTGTGGAAAGGCTATAATGAACCCTGTTGTGTGTAAGCATATAGCAGTTCAAAACACTTCTTTAAAAAACCCTAGAACTGAACCTTAGTATTTAGATTTTATAGAAGAGCCCTTAATGACTCTCTTCAGTGGTCAGACATATGGAGGCAAAAAATCAGAGAAAGCATTGGAAGACAAGGAAGTCAATGTGTTCAACAGGAAGGAATTGCACACATAGAAGGAATGTAGTTGAGGGATTAAGTCTAAGCAAAGGATATTTTACTATATTTAATAACTTGAAGATCACCTTTGATTTATCAGGAACTCTCAATAGATGGTGGAATAGAAGTCTGATTCTGCAGGGTTGGCTGGTTATTGGGAGTTGTTATTAGTCTATAGAAATGAAATACCTGAGGTAAAATAACTTTGCTTGGAAACATATTTTGCACATGTTTTTGGAAGATTAAAGGTCCAAGTGACATGAGGCAGGCTCTGACAAGGGCCCCATAACAAATAGGAGCAGTGTATGTATGAGCAAGCCATCACAACATCAGGTAGGAAGCCACCACTGGCTTCGGCCTGGTTTAGCCCTATTTTGTTCTGTTCTTTAAGATTTATTTTTTTATCATGTATACAGTGCAGGCCAGAAGAGGGCACCAGATCCCACTACAGATGGTTGTGAGCCACCATGTGGTTGCTGGGAATTGAACTCAGGACCTCTGGAAGAACAGTCAGTGCTCTTAACCCCTGAACCGTTTCTCCAGCTCCTGTTCTGTTCTTGTTTTGATTTTTTTTTTCTTTTTTGGTTTTTGGTAGGTGTCTTAGTTAGGGTTACTATTGCTATGATGAGACATCATGATCAAAAGCAATTTGGGGAGGCAAGGATTTATTTGGCTTACATTTCCACAGCACTCATCATTGAAGGAACTCAGTTCAGGAACTCAGACAGGTCAGATAGTCGGAGGCAGGAACTGATACAGAGGCCATGGAGGGATGCTGCTTACTGGCTTGCTCCTCATGGCTTTCTCAACCTGCTTTCTTACAGAACCCAGGACCACCTGCCCAGGGATGGTATCACTCATGTGGGCTGGGTCCTCCCTCATTAGTCACCAGTCAATAAAATTACCTACAGCTGGATCTTATGGAGGCATTTTCTTAGTTGAGGCACCCTCCTTTCTGATGACCTAGCTTGTGTGAAGTTGACATAAAACTAGCCAGGGCAGTGGGCTTTTTTTTTTTTTTTTTGGCTTCCTTTTGTTTTTTGACACAGTCTTATGTATCCCAGGCTGGCCTCAAACTTGCTATGTATCAAGGATGACCTTGAATTCCCAATTCCCCTTGAGTGCTGGAATAACAGATCTATATCAACACATTTAGTTTTATACAGAGCTAGGGATAAAATCTAGGGCCTCATTCATGTTAGCCAAACATTCTACTGAGTCATATCTCAAGTCATTGCTTTTTAAGGCAGGGTCTTATGTGTGGCCAGGCTGGTCTCAAACTCAAACTCAGGATGGTCTAAAACTAAAAATTCGTCTTCCCCAGCCTTCCACATGCTGGTGTTACAGGTGTGTGCCACTACACTAGCTAGGTTTAGGCTTTTAGATCATTCTTTGTATTAGAACTAAATTAGGGTCCTAAGGAAAATTCCTTATTCTTTTTAAGAGCACACAGACATTCCAGTGGTCCCACTTCTTAGAGGTTCCACACACTCTCTCAATACCACCACTTTTGGGACAAAAGTGAATGTTGGGGGAAAAACTGCCTCCAGGCCATAGCAGTAATAAAGAGACTCAAGAAGCCTGGCTATAGGCTGGCATTGGTGGCACATGCCTTTAATCCCAGCACTCGACAGGCAGAGGCAGGTAGATCTCTGTGAGTTTGAGGCCAGCCTGGTCTACAGAGAAAGTGCCAGGACAGGCTCCAAAGCTGCACAGAGAAACCCTGTCTCAAAAACAAAACAAAACAAAACAAAACAAACAAACAAAAAAGAAGTCTGCTATGAATAGCAAGAAACAGAAAAAGGCAGGGGTGTATAGTGAGGGCCTGAGGATAAATTGAGGTATTTTTTAAGATGGAAGAGATTAGAGCATGTTAATTCTACTGTCAGTAAAACAATAGAAAGAAGCTGGGATGAAGGAGAGATGGCTGAGGCTGAGGGGACTGGAGAATGGCAGAGAAAGACTAGAAGATGGGAGCATCTGAAATGTTTTAATCTGGCAGCTAGATTGACACCAGCATTAATGAGTTTGTAGCTTTGTTTACATATCCCATTGTCTAGTGTTCTCATGGCCCGGTTTTCTTCACTGAGCTTTCATTAGATATTGAGATGTAAAAAGTAGATGGCAGAATTTACCAAGGGTTGAACTTTTGTCTAGTTGCAAGGAAAGGACAGAGAAGATTATGTTTTGATGATAGATGTGAAGCTTAGTATAAAAACTAAAAGAACTGAAATTGATGGACTATTGAATAGGGAGGGAGTGGAGGAGTCAGCTTAGCAGTGCAGATGGGTATAAAGTGCTTGCACAAGCCTGACAACCTGCGTTCCTTCCTGAGCACCACGCTGGAAGTAGAGAACCAACTACTGAAAGTTGTCCTCTAATCGCATGCATGCTATGGTCCAAAGCATGTCTGTACTCACACACTACACAATAATAGTAAAATGAGAATTCTTTTAAAAGTATGGATGAGGTTAGAGTTACAATAGGAAATAGTAGATTGGACAGTGAACATTTTGAATTTGTGATGATGGAAGTAGGTGACAAGGTCTAACAATTGATGGGTATTGTCTGGTGGAAGCCATTTATAATGTGAAGTCAGTAGAGTGGAGAGATCCACTGCAAACCAGGTAGCAATGACTGAGAAAAACAAGGAGGAAGTTGGAACCGGCTTGAAACAGTATGTCATATGATCCAAGATCCATAGTACAGAGGGTTTGTAAGAAAGTGCCAAAGTCGGGCATTGGTGGTGCACGCCTTTAATCCCAGCACTTGGGAGGCAGAGGCAGGCGATCTCTGAGTTCAAGACCAGTCTGGTCTACAAGAGCTAGTTCCAGGACAGCCTCCAAAGCCACAGAGAAACCCTGTCTCGAAAAACCAAAAGAAGAGGAGGAGGAGGAGGAGGAGGAGGAGGAGGAGTGCCAAAGTTATGGAGAAATCAGTGATTCCGATCTCCTGATTTGGTGATCTCTAAGCTATAGGAGAGTAAGTTACTCTGATGGTATCAGGGAAGGTATGTCCTTAGAAGACTGTTGATTTAATTGGTATTGTTTCGTTTTATCAATAAAGACTCTGGAGCTAGATGCTGGAGTGAAAACCTGCTAGCTTAGGCGGAGAAAGCACCCAGCTGCTTCTTCCTCTACCGTTTTTCATTTTCCACTGTAAGAGAGACCTTTCTCCTACAGTCTCAAACAAAAACCCCTCCAACTCAATGCCCCTCCCTTCTCCTTCCCATGCATCTTTCTCCTGCTTCCTTCTCCTGACCCCCTCTTATTCTCTATGGTTACTTTCTATCAACTGCTTGCTTGCTCTGCCTCTTGACCTATGGAGTGTTTTTATATAACCCTGTTTACAAGAAGCAGATAGCTCTTGGACTCAAGACATGTGCCATGTCTGAGCCACACCACAACTAGAAGCAGTTTTTCCCCAATTTAAATAATGCAATCCCAGGGTTCACAGTGTGATCAAATATCCTACAATAGAAGACAGCCATTTTTCTGTGAAAGATGAAGAAAGTAATCAGGAAAGAGATGGAAGATGTAGGGAATTTGCTTACCACCAACAGAAGTCCTAGTAGGTTCCTGGAAGGATGGGACCAGTGTATTCTGCCAAGCAGAATGATTCAAGGAGAACAAGGATGTGGGAGGAGGTGGACTTGGAGTCGACAGAGTTCTAACAGACTGCTATGATCTGAGGGTGAGGCTCAGTGGTTCTGGCAAATAGGTGACATTTCCTTTATTTGTCATCAGCTGGAGATTAGGCTACCTGAAGAAGACAGGTGCTGGGATCACATAAGCACCACGGAATGCTTATTCATTTGGCAGAAGGTGGTGGGGCAGGTCTGTGTTCATCTGGTTTTCTACATGGCACTTGATTTGAGGGTCAGTATTCTTCAGGGTCTCAGCAACACTTCTCTCTTCTTCCTCTAACAATCTGAAGGGCTTTGCCATCCATCTTCTCTTGCCTTTTCTGTTACCAGGGCTTCCTGGATGTTTTCATGACTTCCATTTTGGCCTTCCATCTTGCCCTCATGCAGCTGGTTCCACACTTCCCGGAGTGATCATGCTCAAATGAAAATTTGATTACATTCCCTGCTCAAAACCTTCTGGTGCCCCACACCTACACTTGACCCTTGACTCCTACGCAAACTCTCAATTCCATGATGTAGCTGGATGTCTATCATGGTGTTACTCATCCTGATGGTCTTACTCAGAATTCTTTGTTCCTGCTAATGGAAGAAGAAAAGAATGTTTGAGTTGTTTGCTTTAGTAACAGGTAGCTGGGTGAGTTGTTAGAGAGGCTAAGGAGCAAGGCTTGGAAGAACAAAAGCTCAGGGAGTTAACACAGCCAGATGGTGCCCAGGAACCAGCTGCTTCTGTTACAGACCCTAGAATTCTCAGCTTACTCAGGATAAGTTGTTCATCTTGACCTGCTGTTGTAGGCAGTTCTCTACTGGGCACCTCACCACGCTGTGTCTCCTACATTTCTGGCACTTTTTGCCTTGCTAGTGACAGGGCTCCTTTGTGGGTACTGTGGGCCTTTCTACCATTTTAAACTTCCCTTTCAAGCTAAAGTCCCCCAGTGGGGAATGAACAGACCAATTTAGGCTACAATGCCAAGGTCTCCAAATTATGAAATTCAGTTCACATATTCAGGGATTATCTATAAAGAAAAAGGTGTTCAGATGCTGGACATCTCAAAACGACTGTTATCCACAATACATTTGTGTTGCCCTCCTAGTTTGGACATCCTGCCCTGGCCATGCCAGATATTTCTTTGTTTGCTTTGTGTTATTTTTTGTTTTTATCCTTTGTGAGACAGTCTGTCTATGTAGTCCAGGTTGGTCTGTAGCTCACTGGGTATCTTATGCAAGCCTTGAACTTATGCTGCTTTGCCAGCCTCCCAAGTGCTGCAATTATAGATGTGCCACCATACCTGACTCACACTTGGGGTTTTGCAAGTTACTGGAAGAGTAACCTCTTATCCTCAGGGTCCATTCCTCCAGTGCTATTTCCAGTTGGCATCCATAATCACTGCTGTATTCATTCGCTAAAGTTGCCATCACAGACTCCTGAAGACTGGGGCGCCTCAACAAGAGAAATGTAATCTGGAGGCTGGAAGTCAAGATCAAGGGCCAACAAGTTTGACTTTTTTGGAGGCCTCTCTCCTTGACTTATAGATGATGACCCTCTTCTTGCCTCTTTACATGGTTGCTTCTGGTGGCTCTTGTGGCTTTGTGCATCCTACTCTTTCGTCTCCTCCTACAATGACACTAGTCTGGTTGAATTAGAGATCAACCTAGGGACTCAAATCTGAGGTAAATTATAGCACTCCTTTGTGGTACTTTGAGCAAGATTCCCCACATAGTCTCAAACATCTGAATACTTGGTCCCCAGTAAGTGAGACTGTTTAGAAAAGTTTATCAGGTATGGCTGTACTAGAGGAAGTATGTCACTGGGTATGAGCTTGCAGGTTTTAGAAGTCACGTGGTGTTTCCTGTTTGTTCCCTCCATTTCCTACTTGCACTCAAGATGGGAGTTCTTGATTTCCAGCTCCAGCTGCCATGTTTGCTGCCCAATATCCCCCAGTATGAATCCCAACCATAATCCTTAAACTCCTCTATAAATTGCCTTGGTCATGGTGTTTTATCACAACAATCCACAGTTGTACTTTCTGTGCTGTAAGTTGTACATGCTGAACCACAGTCTGAAACTATTACTATAGTGAAACGTGAAACTTAGATATTCTGAACTAGAGTGGAAGAGATCACATTTACACGGCTTATAAGACAGTGTGTTGTAGTACTGTTTTATTTTATTATTAGTTATTGTTGCTAATCTCTTACTGAGTCTAGTTTATGAATGCAACTTAATTATATGTATATATGTTTTGGAAAAAACCTCTCTCTCTCTCTCTCTCTATATATATATATATATATATATATATATATATATAGTTTGTTGCTACATTAGTTTCTGTTATTATTGGAAGATCTCAGCATGTAATCCTCATGAATAAGGGGAGACTACTGTATTCTTTTAAAAAAACATTTAATTTATGTGTGTGTAAGAGAGAGAGAGAGAGAGAGAGAGAGAGAGAGAGAGAGAGAGAGAGAGGCCAATTGGTTATTGTCTTCTACCTTGTGGGGCCACCAAGTGTTTTAAATGCTGAACCATCTCAGTAGCTTTAATGCACTCTTTCAAGACCCTATCTCCCAATGCAGTCACATTCTGTGGCATTAAGACTTACTGCTAAACCGGGTGTTGGTGGCGCATGCCTTTAATCCCAGCACTTGGGAGGCAGAGGCAGGCGGATGTCTGTGAGTTCGAGGCCAACCTGGTCTGTAGAGTGAGTTCCAGGACAGGTTACAAAGCAATACAAAGAAACCCTGTCTTGAAAAACAAACAAACAAACAAACAAACAAACAAACAAAAGGATTTTACTGTTGCAATATGTGAATTGGGAACAGGGGTAACAAAATCCAGTTCATGGCATCTAGTTTGTCTTTATTCACAAAGTGTGTTGACCTTCATTGTCATGGCGTAAAGCAGTTTCATAGAATTTATTCATTAATGGTTAGGGAGGTGGGCCACGTGTTGCTGCTGACCACTGGTCTAGGTCTTCAGCCTCTGGCTCTGTTGGGAGGTGGTGGAAGCCTTTAGAGGTGGGGCCTATTGGGAAGTTTTAGATCTCTTGGACTGTGCCCTGAGGAGATGGTGGGATGCTGACCCCTCCTTCTTTCTTTCAAGTCCCAGCCAGGAAGGGAGCAGTTTGCTGAGCCCATGTTCCCATCATGATGTACCACCTCATCATAGCCCCCCAAATGGAGCCAACCAACTATGAAGTTACACTTAAGAGTCCAAGCCCAAATAAATGTTTCTTCTTCATAAGTTGACCCCAGTATTTGATACAATAATGGAAAGCTTACTGATACAACTGGATTCCCAATACCTAACAAGGACAAACACTCAAATCACATGACCTGTCATCTGTTCTATCCAGAAAATACCATTAAGTCCACTTAAATATTTTTCTTTTTTAAAAAAATTTATTTTATGTGCTTTAGTGTTTTGTCATGAGTTTCAGGTCCCCTGGAACTAGAGTTATAGACAGTTACAAACTGCCATGTATATGTTGGGAACTGAACCCAGGTCCTCTGGAAGAGTGGTCAGTGCTCTTAACCATTGTGCCAGCTCTCCAGTCCCCAAATATGTAGCCCACGCTTGCCTAGAAATCATGATCCTCCTGCCTCCACTCCTTCAGCAACTCCTACCAGTGTGCACCACCACAACCGGCCAGTTAAATATTTTAAATGATTATAGAACCTTTTTTAAAACACCACCTCCAATTCAGGATCTCACTAAATGGGATTAATAATTCTTTAAAAAGATAAACATTGTTTTCCAACTGACCCCAATAAAGTTCACAGAAATCATTCTCCTGGCCTTTGGACAGAATATTTAGGTCCAAAGTTGGAAATAAATAGTGCACTCATACTTTTACCCAAAGGATCACTCTGAGAGCTCAGATCTGCAGAATTTCTTACTTCTAAGTTATAGATTAACTCGATCTTGTCAGTAATTTCAATCTGTTCTTGAAAAATAAGGGCATCGAACTGTAAATTACCTTAGTAAAGGGGTTCTATTCACATCATAAAAGCCACAGCCACTAACTTGTTGAAATTGGCGTGAGATACACAAGGAGCCGTGATGTGCTGCAAGCTGTACCCACATTATTGCATGGCCTAAAGGCAGTGTATAAAGAAAACAGTTTTGTTCAAATAATTTCTATCAAAGAGTTCAGTGCTAATTTTACAGCATACTGCTGACCCAACAGCAGTTATTCAAGACAGGTGACTAAAGATCCCCCTTGACTTCTTGACTGTTTTGAATGCAGGTAATCAAACCTCGTGCTTTACACATACTGGGTCTGTGCTCTGCCACTGAGCTACAGCCCCTACTCCAGTGCTGACGGTTTTCCAAAGGATAAAGATGGCACCATCTTAGCCTTCGATTACAAGGCAACCCAATGCATAGGTACATATGAAAATAAAATTAATAAGCAATCTGTGGTGGCAGGATATTAAAGTAGGATAATTGCTATGACTTTCAGGCCAGCTTAAGCTGGAGTTCAAGACCACATTTAATCACCACTACCACCCCAAAGAAGGAAAAGGAGAAAAAAAAGTAATGACACCAACTACAGAGTTAATCCAATATGCTAGTCAACACAGCCCCATATTATGTCCGGTTTTTCTTTCCTTTACTTCCTTCCCTTTCTATCTTTTTTTAAATTAATTGGTTTTATGTACATGGATCTTTTGTCTGAATGTATGTCTATGTACCATGTGTGCCAGCTACCCGAGTAGGACAAAAGAGGGAGTCAGATCCAGATTCCAACTGGAATTACAGATGGCTGTGAGATGTCTTGTGGCTCTGGGAATCAAACAATGTTCTTCTGGAAGAGCATCCAGTGCCCTAACCACTGAGCAATCTCTCCAGTCACTCTCTTTCCATTTTTTTTTATCCAGAGTTTTGTTCTGAATCATTATTTTCACCTAAGTCATCTTCCAAAATCTACACTCATGCTCTTAGCATTATCACCACTTCAAAATTTTGATGTCTACTAAAAATTAAATAACTGAATTGATATGCATACATATGTAATTATCCACATACTTTCTATTTTCAAGTCTTTTTGAAATTCTGGAAATCAAACTGAGGGCCTCGTGCACACAATACTAGTACCCTACCAAGCTGCATCCCAAACACTTCACTATTTTTTTTTCACCCAAAATGATAATTTTTCAGTAAAAAGGTCTCAGGTCACTGGGAGCTTCAAAGGCACTTCCAACCATTATTTTGAGTTTGCTACTTTTGATAAGTAAACTTCAGTTTCGGTCCTGTCCACTTTGACTAGATTTTGTAGGTCTTTCCTCAGCCTACATTGGGAGCTTCGCCTGTGCTGAACTTCACCTACTGTTCTCACCTTTTCTTCTGTCAAGGATAAATAGAATACTGGGAGGCAGAGATGAAGTTCTAAGAAAAAAAAATCACCATTTGGAAATGATCCAGAGAAGGTCTGCTCTGTAGAAGAGATACTAAGAACCGGATCAGATTCCCAGGACCCTGGCTTTTGCTAAGAAAGCTAAGACTAACTTGGGGAAACTTCTGGACCAGTTGAGAGGGCAGACTGTCATCATTCCAGGAAGTGGTCAGGTGCAGGCCACCGGGGAGTGGCAGCCAAGAAGCATCGACAGCAGCTGTGGTTTCCAGAAACTATCTTGAGAAATTCTTCTGGGAAAGAGCACCTGTGTTGAAGCCATTGCCATTTTCTGCACAACATACCCCACCACATCAGGGATCACTGGTGCCTCAGACACGCCTGCACCTAGAGGAGCAATAGAGATGGGTACACAAGAGTGTAAGAACACTCAACAACATAAAGAGCAATAAGGCACCACCTGGAACTAGTGGTGCTTCAAAAACAAGACATAAACATTCCACCACAGATGAAACAGAAGCAAAAAAAATGTAAAAATAACTTTATAAAGATGATTGGGGGGCTGGAGAGATGGCTCAGAGGTTAAGAGCACTGACTGCTCTTCCAGAGGTCCTGAGTTCAATTCCCAGCAACCACATGGTGGCTCACAACCATCCGTTATGAGATCTGGTGCCCTCTTCTGGTGTGCAGATATACATGGAAGCAGAATGTTGTATACATAATAAATAAATAAAATCTTTAAAAAAAGATGATTGAGGGGAAAAAATAAATAAACAAATAAAGCCGGGCGTTGGTGGCTCATGTCTTTAATCCCAGCACTCAGAATGCAGAGGCAGGCAGATCTCTCTGAGTTCATGGTCAGCCTGGTCTCCAGAGTGAGTTCCAGGACAATACAGAGAAAGCAATACAGAGAAACCCTGTCTCGAAAAAACAAAAATAAATAAATAAATAAAGATGATTGAGGCCCTTAAGGAGGAAATGAAAATTCCCTTTAAAAAGTGGAGGAAAAGACAAACAAAAAATTGGAAGAAATCAACAAATTCCTTAAAGAAAACCAAGGAAAAGCAATCAAACAGGTGAAGGAAACCATTAAAGATACAAAATCTGAAATAGAGCCAATAAAAAAACCCCATAAACCAAGGGAATGCTGGAAATGGAAAATTTGGTAAACCATTGGGGACTACAGATGCAAGCATAAACAAGAGAATACAAGAGATGAAATAATTTTGGGCTTGAAGAAATAGAGACACCCATGAGAGAAAATGTTAAATCCAACAAATTCTTAACACAGGAAATCTGAGACACCATGACAAGACCAAACCTAAGCGTAATAGGGATAGAAGAAGAAGTCCAACTCTAAGGCACAGCGTATTCAACAAAATCATAGAAGAAAACTTTCCCAACCTAAAGAAGGAAATGCATATGACAGTACGAGAAGTTTTCAGAACACCAAATAGACTGGGCCATAAAAACAAGACCCCTCACCACATGATAAATAAAACACTAAACATACAGAATAAAGAAAGAATATTAAGAATTGCAAAAGCAAAGGCCAAGAAACATATAAAGGCCGACCTATCAGAATTACATTGGCGTTCTCAATGGAAACAATGAAAGCCAGAAGATCCTGGACTGGTGTTATGCAGACACTAAGAGACCAGCCTAGACAACTATACCCAGCAAAGCTTTCAATCACCGTAGGCAGAGAAAACAAAATATTCCTCAACAAAACCAAATTTAAACAATACCTATCCACAAACACAACCCTACAGAAAGTACTAGAAGGAAAATGCCAATCCAAGGAAATTAGCTACACCCACAAAAACACAGGCAATAGATAATCCCAAACCAGCAAATCCCAAAGAAGGGAAACACACACATAATAGTACCACCACCACCAAAACCAAAAATATCAGGAACCAGCAATCATTGGTCATTAATACCTCTTAATATCAATGGACTCAGTTCACCTACAAAAAGACACAGACTAACAGATTGGATATGAAAGCAGAATGCATCATTTTGCTGCATACAAGAAACACACCTCAACTACAAAGATGAACATTATCTCAGAGTAAAGGGTTGGGGAAGATTTTCGAATCAAATGAACCTAATATCTAACAAAATAGACTTCAAACTAAAAGTAACAAGAAGAGATGAAAAAGGATATTTCACATTTGTTGCAGGACAAGTTCAAGATGAAGTCTCAATTCTGAACATCTATGCCTTAAATACAAGGGCACCCACATTTGCAAAAGAAACATTACTAAAGCTTAAATCATACATCAAAACTCATACACTAATAGTGGGAGACTTCACCACCCCACTCTCACCACTGGACAGCCCTGACAGATAGAAACTTAACAGAGAAATAAAAGAACTAACAGATATTATGACTCAAATGGGCTTATGGAACATCTATAGACCATTTCATCCACAAACAAACGAACATCTTCTCAGCACTTCATGGAACCTTCTCTAAAATTGACCACATACTCAGTAACAAAGCAAACCTCAACAGATACAAAAAATTGAAAATAACCCCTTGTATCTTATTGGATCACCATGGCTTAAAGTTAGAATTCAACAACAACACAAACTGTAGAAAGCCCATAAACAAATGGAAATTGAACAATGCTCAACTGAATCACCACTGGGTCAAGGAAGAAATAAAGAAATTAAAGACTTCCTAAAATTCAATGAAAATGACAGCAAAACATACCCAAACTTATGGGACACAATGAAAGCAGTGCTAAGAGGAAAGTTCATAACACTAAATGACCACATAAAGAAGCTGGAGAAACCCCACATTAGCGAATTAACAGAACAACTGGAAGCTCTAGGACAAAAAGAAGCAAACTCACCCAGGAGAAGTACACAGCTGGAAATAATCAAATTGAGGGCTGAAATCAATAAAATATAAACAATAAAAAATCAATGAGACAAAGAGTTGGTTCTTTGAGAAAATCAACAAGATAGACAAACCTTTATCCAAACTAACCAAAAGTCAGAGAATATCCAAATTAACAAAAATCAGAAATGAAAAGGGGGACATAACAACAGACACGGAGGAAATCCAGAGAACCATCAGGTCATACTTAAAAAACCTGTATTCCACAAAGTTTAAATGAAATGGACAATTTTCTGGATAAGTACCACATACCAAAATTAAATCAACACCAGATAAACAAATTAAATGGACCTATAATCCCTAAGGAAATAGAAACAGTCATCAAAACTCTCCCAACCAAAAAATTAAAAAACTAAAAAAATAAAGCCCAGGACCAGATGGTTTCAGCACAGATTTCTACTAGAATTTCAAAGACGAGTTAATACCAATACTCCTCAATTTTTTCAAATAATAGAAACAGAAGGAACATTGCAAAACTCTTTTTATGAGGCTACAGTTACTCTGATACCCAAACCATACAAAGATGCAACTAAAAAAAGAGAATTACAGAACAATTTCTTTCATGAACATTGATGCAAAAATACTCAATAAAATACTGGCAAACCAGATCCAAGAACACATCAGGCAAATCATCCAACCTGATCAAGTAGGCTTCATCCCAGAGATGCAGGTATGGTTCAACATATGAAAATGTCAATGTAATCCACTAAATAAACAAACTGAAAGAAAAAAAACATGATCATCTCATTAGATGCTGAAAAAGCCTTTGACAAAATCCAACTTCCATTTATGATATAGGTCTTGGAGAAAGCAGGGATACAAGAAACATACCTCAACAAAATAAAAGCAATATACAGCAATCCAACAGCCAACATCAAACTAAATAGAGAGAAACTCAAAGTGATTCCACTAAAATCAGGAACAACTAAAGGCTGTCCACCCTCTCCATATCTATTCCACATAGTACTTTAAGTTCTAGCTAGAGCAATAAGACAACAAATGGAGATTAAGAGGATACAAATTGGAAAGGAAGAAGTCAAATTTTTACTATTTGCTGGTGATATGATAGTATACACAAGTGACCCCAAAAATTATATCAGGGAACTCCTACAACTGGTAAACACCTTCAGTAATGTGGCAGGATACAAGATTAAAAAAAAGTAGCCCTCCTATACACAGATGATAAATGGGCTAAGAAAGAAATAGGAGAAACAACACCCTTCACAATAGCCACTAACAACATAAAATATCTTGGGGTAACTCTAACTAAACAAGTGAAAGACCTGTATGTCAAGAACTTCAAGTGTTTGGAGAGGATATCAGAAATTAGAAAGATCTCCCATGCTCTTGGATAAGTAGGATTGACAAAGTAAAAATGGAAATCTTACCAAAAGCAAACTGCAGATTCAATGCATCAAAATCACAGCACAATTCTTCACAGTCCTGGAAAGAACAATACTCAAGTTCATATAGAAAAACAAAAAACCCAGGATAGCCAAAACAATCCTGTACAATAAAGGAACTTCTGGAGGCATCACCATGCCTGACTTCAAGCTGTATTATAGAGCTATAGTAATGAAAACAGCTTGGTATCAGTATAAAAACAGACAGGTGGACCAATGGAATCAAGTCTAAGATCCTGATATTAACTCACACACCTATGAACACCTGATTTTTGACAAAGAAGCTAAAATTATACAATGGAAAACAGAAAGCATCAACAAATGGTGACTGCAGACTGCACTGCTCTCCATCAAACCTCAGACTGCACTGAGACTACACTGAACTCCTGCCTTATATTCCTCTCTATTGCTGGTATTAAAGTTGTGTCATCCCAAGTGCTGGGATCGAAAGTGTGAACTCTGTTTCTCATTTAGACAGATTCACTCTCATGTAGCCCAGGGTGGCCTTGAGCTCTCAGAGATCCATCTGCCACTGTCTGTCCTCTATGGCTATCTAGTAGCTTAGTGTGTGTGGTTAACTGGTGGCTTAGCTCTGCACTCTGATCTTCAGGCAAGCTTTATTTGTTAGATGACAAACTAACAAATATCACTATAGGGAAGAGAACAGGAGTGAACGGGATAGTCAGATTGAGGGAAGGACAGAGAGGGAGAGCAAGGAAAGAAATATCTTGATAGAGGGAGAAACATGGCACTAGAGAAATCCTCAGGAATACACAAGGATGACCACAGATAAAACTCTAAGCAATAGTTGAGAGGGTGCCTGAACTGGCCATTCACTGTAGATACATTTAGGACTAATGTAATTGTCATCATAGAACCTTCATCCAGTAACTAATGGAAGCAGATGCAGAGATCCACAACTAACCACAGGGCAGAGCTCTCAAATTCCAGTTGAATAGAGGGAGGAGCGATAATATGAGCAAAGGGGGTCAAGAACATGATGGGAAAACAGACAGAAACAGCTGACCCAGGCTAGTAGGAGCTCACTGACTCTGGACTGACAGCTGGGGAACCTGCACAGGTCCAAACTAGACCCCCCCTGAATGCAGATGACAGTAGATGGTTTGAGAAGGTTATGGGGCAATGACAGTGGGAACAGGATCTATCCCTAGTGCATGAACTGGCTTTTTGGAGCCCATTTCCTATGCAGAGACACCTTGCTCAGCCTAGACACAGTGGGGAGAGCCTTGGCCCTGCCTCAACATGGTGATGGGACAAACTTCATTTTCTCACCATAAGAGGACTTACCCTCTCTGAGTACCAGATGGGGAGTGGGGTGGGGAGAAGTTGGGGGGAACAGGAGGAAGGGAGGGAGGGGAACTGGGATTGGTATGCAATAAATAAAATCAATCTTTTCCCCCTTATTAAAATTTTAAATTAGAAACGAGCTTGTTTTACATGTAAGTCCCAGTTCCCTCTCCCTCCCCTGCCCCCTACCAACCTCCTATCTCAACCCCTTTCTGCTCACCAGGGAGGGTGAGGCCTTCCATGGAGGATCTTCATATTAGTCTGCTGAATAACTTGGAGCAGGGCCTAGACCCACCCCCATGTGTCTAGGCTGAAAGAATACCTCTCAGTGTGGAATGGACTCTCAAAGTCCATTCGTGTACTAGAGATAAATACTGATCCACTACCAGAGGCCCCATAGATTAACCAGACCTCTAAACTCACATCCTCATTCAGGGGGTCTGGAACAGTCCTATGCTGGTTTCCCAGCTATCAGTCTGGGTTTCATGAGCTCCCTCTTGTTCAGGTCAGCTGTTTCTGTGGGTTTCTTCAGCCTGGTCTTGACCCCTTTGCTCATCACTCCTCCCTCTCTACAACTGGATTCCAGAATTCAGCTCAGTGTTTAGCTGTGGGTGTCTGCTTCTGCTTCCATCAGCTACTGGATGAAGGCTCTAGGATGGCATATAAGGTAGTAATCAGTCTCATTATAGGAGAAGGGCATTTAAGGTAGCCTCTCAACCACTGCTTAGATTGTTAGTTGGTGTCATCCTTGTAAATCTCTGGACATTACCCCAGTGCAAGATTTCTCTTTAAACCTATAATGGCTCCCTCTATTATGGTATCTCTTTTCTTGCTCTCCTCTATTCTTCCCCTGACTCGATCAATCTTCCTGCTCCCTCATGTTCTCCTCTCCCCTTCTCTTTCTCCTAATTCCCTATCCTCTCCTACCATGCTCCCAATTAGCTCAGGAGATCTTGTCCCTTTCCCCTTCTCCGGGGGACCATGTGTGTCTCTCGTAGGGTTCTCCTTGTTTCCTAGCTTCTCTGGTGGTGTGGATTGTAGGCTGGTAATCCTTTGCTCTATGTCTAAAATCCATATATGAGTAAGTGCATACCATGTTTGTCTTTTTGTGACTGGGTTACCTCACTCAGGATGGTTTCTTTTAGTTCCATCCATTTGCCTGAAAATTTCAAGATTCCATTGTTCTTTTTTCCTGCTGAATAGTACTCATTGTGTAAATGTACCACATTTTCTCTATCCATTCTTCAGTTGAGGGGCATCTAGGTTGCTTCCAGGTTCTAGCTATTACAAATAATGCTGCTATGAATATGTTTGGACAGATGTCCCTGTTGTATGAATGTGCATCTTTTGGGTATATGACTAAGAGTAGAATTGCTGGATCTTGTGGTAGACTGATTCCCATTTTCCTGAGGAACCACCATACTGATTTCCAAAGTGGCTGTGTAAGTTGGCACTCCTACCAGTAGTGGAGAAGAGTTCCTCTTTCTCCACATCCTCTCCAACATAAACTGTTGTTGGTGTTTTTGATTTTAACTATTCTGACAGGAGCAAGATGGTATCTCAGAGTTGTTTTGATTTGCATTTCCTTGATGGCTAAGGATGTTGAGTACTTTCTTATGTGTCTTTCAGCCATTTTAAATTCCTCTATTGAGAATTCTCTATTTAGTTCTGTACACCACTTTTTAATTGGATTATTTGGTGTTTTGGTGACTAGCTTCTTGATTTCTTTATATATTTTGGAAATCAGCTCTCTGTCAGATGTGGAGTTGGTGAATATCTTTTCCCATTCTGTGGGCTGTCATTTTGTCTTGTTGACTGTGTCCTTTGCCTTACAGAAGCTTCTTAGTTTCAGGAGGTCCCATTTATTAATTGTCTATCTCAGTGTCTGTTCTACTGGTGATATGTTCAGGAAGCAGTCTCTTGTACCAATTCGTTTGAGGGTATCTTCCATTTTCTCTTCTAGTAGGTTCAGTGTGGCTGGATTTATGTTGAGGTCTTTGATTCATTTGGACTTAAGTTTTGTGCATGCGATAGATATGGATTTATCTGCAGTCTTCTTACACACCAGCATCCAGTTATGCCAGCACCATTTGTTGAAGATGCTTTCTTTTTTTTTCATTGTATAATTTTAACTTCTTTGTCATAAATCAGGTGTTCATAGGTATGTCGGTCCATATCAGGGCTTTCAATTCAATTCCATTGGTCTACCAGTCTATTTTTGTGTTAAGCTGTTGTTAGGACTATAGCTCTGTAATAGAGCTTGAAGTCAGGGATGGTGATGCCTCCAGAAGTTCCTTTATTGTACAGAGTTGTTTTGGCTGTCCTGGGTCTTTTGTTTTTCCATATAAAGTTGAGAATTGTTCTTTCAAGGTCTGTGAAGATTTGTGCTGAGATTTTGATTGGTATTGCATTGAATTTGTAGATTGCTTTTGGCAAGAGTGCCATTTTTTGGGGGGTGGTTCAAGACAGGGTTTCTCTGTGGCTTTGGAGGATGTCCTGGAACTAGCTCTTGTAGACCAGTCTGGTCTCGAACTCACAGAAATCCACTTGCCTCTGCTTCCTGAGTGCTGGAATTAAAGGCGTGCGCCACCAATGCCAGGCAAGATTGCCAGTTTTACTACGTTGATCCTACTTATCCAAGAGCATGGGAGATCTTCCCATTTTCTGGTATCTTCTTTAATTTCTTTCTCAAAAGACTCAAAGTTATTGTTATACAGGTCTTTCATTTGTTTAGTTAGTGTTACCCCAAGGTATTTTATGTTGTTTGTGGCAATTGTAAAGGGTGATGTTTCGCTGATTTCTTTCTCAGCCCATTTATTTTCTGTATATAGCAGAGCTACTGATTTTTTTGAGTTAATCTTGTATCCTGCCACTTTGCTGATGGTGTTTCTCGGCTGGAAGAGTTCCCTGGTAGAGTTTTTGGATCACTTACGTAAACTATCATATCATCTGCAAATGGTGAAAGTTTGACTTCTTCTTTTCTAATTTGTATCCCCTTGATCACCTTTTGTTGTCTTACTGCTCTAGCTAGGACTTCAAGGACAATATTGAAGAGGTATGGAGAGAGTAGACAGCCTTGTATTGTTCCTGATTTTAGAGGAATCATGTTGAGTTTCTCTCTATTTAGTTTGATGTTGGCTGTTGGTTTGCTGTATATTGTTTCCATTATCCCTGTTATCCCTGATCTCTCCAAGACCTTTATCATGAAGGGGTGTTGGATTTTGTCAGAGGCTTTCTCAGCATCTAGTGAAATGATCATGTGATTTTTCTTTCTCACTTTGTTTATATGGTGGATTACATTGATGGATTTTCGGATGTTGAATCATCCCTGCATCTCTGGGATGAAGCCTACTTGATCATGGTGGATGATTTTTCTGATGTGTTCTTGGGTTCGATTTGCCAGTATTTTGTTGAGTATTTTTGCATCAGTATTCATCAGGGAGATTGGTCTGCAGTTCTCTTTCTTAGTTGTGTCTTTGTGTAGCTTGAGTACCAAGGTTATTGAAGCCTTGTAAAAAGAGTTTGGCAATGACCCTTCTGCTTCTATTGTGTGGAATATTTTGAGGAGAATTGGTATTAGCTGTTCTTTGAATTTCTGGTAGAATTCTGCACTGTAATCATCTGGTCCTGGGCTTTTTTTTTGGATGGGAGAATTTTGACAATTGCCTCTATTTAATTAGGTGTTATAGGTCTATTTAAATTGCTTATCTGTTCTTGATTTAATTTTGGTAGGTGATATCTATCCAGAAAAATTGTTCATTTCCTTTAGATTTTCGAATTTTATGGAGTACAGGTTTTCAAAGTATGACCTGATGATTCTCTGAATTTCCTCAGTGTTCATTGTTATGTCCCCCTTTTCATTTCTGATTTTGTTAATTTGCATGTTCACTCTCTGTCATTTGGTAAGTTTGGATAAAGGTTTGTCTATCTTGTTGATTTTCTCAAAGAACCAACTCTTCGTTACATTGATTCTTTGTATTGTTTTCCTAGTTTCTACTTTATTGATTTCAGCCCTTAATCTATTATTTCCAGCTGTGTACTCCTCCAGGGTGGGTTTGCTGCTTCTTCTTTTTTTTTTTCTAGAGCTTTCAGTTGTGCTGTTAATTCTCTAGTGTGTTCATTCTCCAGTTTCTTCATGTGGGAGCTTAGTGCTATGAACTTTTTTCTTAGCACTGCTTTCAAAGTGTCCCATAAGTTTGGGTATGTTGTGCCTGCATTCTCATTGAATTCTAGGAAGTCTTTAATTTCTTTTTTTTTAAAATTTCTTCCTTGACCCAGGAACTGCACAATTGCACATTGTTCAATTTCCATGAGTTTGTAGGTTTTCTGCAATTTGTGTTGTTGTTGAATTCTAACTTTAAAGCATGGTGGTCTGAAAAGATACAGGGGGTTACTCCATTTTTTGTCTGTTAAGGTTTGCTGTGTTACCAAGTATGTGGTCAATTTTAAAGAAGGTTCCATGTGGCGCTGAGAAGAAGGTGTATTCTTTTTTGTTTGGATGGAATGTTCTATAGATGTCTGTTAAACCCAATTGGGTCATAACTTCTATTAGTTCCTTTGTTTCTTGTTAAGTTTCTGTCTGGTGGTCCTGTCTAGTGGTGAGAGTGGGGTATTGAAGTCTCCCACTATAAGTGTGTGAGGTTTTATGTGTGATTTGAGTTTTACAAATGTGTATGCCTTTGTATTTAGGGCATAGATGTTCAGAACTGAGACTTCATCTTGATGGATTTCTCCTGTGATGAATATGAAATGTCCTCCTTTATCTCTTTTGATTGATTTTAGTTGAAAGTCTAATTTGTTAGATATTAGGATTGCTATCCCAGCTTGTTTCTTGGGTCCATTTGATTAGAAAAACTTTTCCCAGCCCTTAACTCTGAGGTACCATCTGTCTTTGAATTTGAGGTGTGTTTCTTGTATGCAGCAGAAGGAAGGATTCTCTCTTCTTATCCATTCTGTTAGCTGTGTCTTTTTATAGGCAAGTTAAGACCATTGATATTGAGGGATATTAATGACCATTGATTTCTCATTGTTTTGGATTTGGTTTTTGTGGTGGTGGAATTGTGTATGGATTTCCACCTTTTTTTTTCTTTTCGCTGTAGGTAAAGTGCGGTTATCTATTGCCTATGCTTTTCTGGGTGTAGTTAACTTCCTTGGGTTGGAGTTTTCCTTCCAGAACTTTCTGTAGGTCTGGATTGGTGGATATGCATTGTTTACATCTGGTTTTGTCATGGAATATCTTGTTTTCTCCATCAATAGTGATTGAAAGCTGATATCATAGTCTGGGTTGGCATCTGTGGTCTCTTAGTGTTGGTAGAATATCTATCCAGGACCTTTTGGCTTTCAGAGTTTCCATGGAGAAGTCAGGTGTAATTCTGATAGGTTTGCCTTTATATGTTACTTGGCCTTTTTCCTTAGCTGCTCTTAATATTCTTTCTTTATTCTGAATGTTTGGGGTTTTGATTATTATGTGGTGAGGGGACTTTTTTGTGGTCTCCTCTATTTGGTGTTCTGTAAACGTCTTGTATTTTCAGTGGCATGTCTTGCTTTAGGTTGGGAAAATTTTCTTCTATGATTTTGTTGAGTATGTTTTCTGTACCTTTGAGGTGGGTTTCTTCACCTTCTTCTATATCTATTATTCTTTGATTTGGTCTTTTCATGGTGCCCCATATTTCCTGGATATTTTGTGTTAGGGATTTGTTGGACTTAAGATTTTCTTTGGTCGATGAATCTATTTCTCCTAGTGTATCTTCAATACCTGAGATTTTCTCTTCCATCTCTTGTATTCTGTTGGTTATGCTTGCATCTGTAGTTCCTGATCATTTACCCAGCTTTTCTATTTCCAGCATTCCCTCAGTTTGTGTTTTCTTTATTTTCTCTATTTAAGTTTTCAGGTCTTGAACTGTTTCCTTCATCTGTTTGTTTGTTTTTTTCTTGGCTTTCTTTAAGAGATTTGTTGTTATCTTGCATTTGTTTTTGGTTTGTTCTTTCTTTCATTTCTTTAAGGGATTTTCTCATATCCTCTTTGAGGGCCTTTATCATTTTCATGAAGTTGTTTTTAAGGTCATTCTCTTTTGTTTCATCTGCATTGGGATGTTAGGGTCTTGCTGGTATAGAGTCCCTAGACTCTGGTGATGTCATATTGGCTTTTCTGTTGTTGAATGTGTTTTTATATTGTCTTCTTCCCATCCCTTCTTCTAGTGGGTGCAGGAGGAGTCTCTTCCTCTCCTGGTGGGTTAAAGGTTCCCTTCTGGTGGGTGCAAACAGGCCCTATGACTCTCTTCTTCCAGTGGGTGGAGGTGGGAGTAGTACTGGAGCCTTGGGTTCAGTCTTTGGGTTCCCCAGTGCGCAGTCCCCAGGCCTCAGGTGGCTCCCTAAAATAAATCTTAATGAAATTCATTAGTATGTATAAATAATTTATTCTGATAAAAATTGCAAAAGAAAGTTTAAAAAATACCAGACAGACAAAACAAAATAAAAAGTAAAGATAAAATAATCAGAAGGTGGTAACCTAAGTTTTCAGCTGAGAGAGGTACAAAGCAAAGGGAAGAAGTGGCCTGGTGTGAGAATCATGAATACAGCCTACTGTAGAGACATAAATGGAGGCCACTGTGGTGTCAGAGGCATGGGGGCTTCTGGTTTGCATCATTTGGCTGACCTCTGAACAACTGTGCCTCCCAGTTTCATCATTGTGAAGCTAAGAAAGAAAGAAATTGACACTAGAAGTTTGCATATAACCTTTTATCTGTTATAATAAAAAGACATTTCTGTGTGTTTTTTCAGCCTACTTTTTGAAGAAAACAATTGCTTATCTTGGTCTTGGGATAAGGCATAAGGTTAGGCACAGGCTCTATCAGTAATTTACACCCTCAGCCCCAGAGTGCCTTTAAACCATCCCAGACCATAGCCTGAGTTACTAGAGACACCGAATCCCCATCTTCAGCATAAGCTTAGCAAGGTTTTAAATACAAGCTTTGTTAATCATTACATTAAAAAGAAATTAGTAGCTAATGAGAAAAAAATTTCAATTTAGTTGAGAAAAGGAAATTTTCGTACACAGAGAGATGGAGAGATCACAAAGGGGTCCTATGTGACTCAGGCTGGACTCAAACTTGTGATCCTCCTGCCTCAGCCTCCCAGGATATGTGCCACCACCACTAACTGAGGAAGGTTTTTAAAAAAGGCTTCTCAAGACAGTGTTTGGCTTGGAGGAGGGCTGGACTTGACCGAGAGAGCTAAGAGTGATGGAAAGTGTGTTTAAGTTGGGTTTCTGTTCTCTTGTCAGCATTAACATTTCAGCACTGTGAAACTTTGGCCAAGTCCTTTCTTGTTCTAGAATCATCTTTTCACCTGTGAAAGGGAGAGGTCAGACTTGACCTCCTGACACCTTGTTGGCTTTTGGGCTTATGACCTCATCTGTCTTTTATTTACTTATCAGGAAAGCAGTTTGACCCCGGCTCTTTACTGCATCATTGTTCACAAGGAGAGGAATTTCAGCTCCCACCAAAGGGAACTTAGGCTGGTTCAATACTAACATTCCACGTTTCTCTCTTAAGAACCAATAGAATGTTGTAGACTTAAGGCGACCACACTGTAGTCAGTGTAAAGGAGAGTGCTGACTAAAACTGTGGGGAATGTTGCAGACATGGGGCAAAAGACATATGGAAAAATATTAAATGTTCAAGTTGCTTTTATAGATGGAAAATGGTTAAAAGGGAGTCTGTGGTGCCCTCTAATTGCTGCCCATGAGACCCTGACTGTGCTTGGAGCAAAGTGAAGCCTGATGAAGAGCCCACACTAGGTCCCTTTCATGGGCTCTACACACTGCTGGCTTGTTGCAGCCCAGGCTTCCATGTTGTCTGGAGCCAATGAAAGCACAGTCTGTGTATCTTATGTGCAAAATAAATTCCACCCCTTGGGTGTTCCCTTTTTCTGCTTCAAATGTGCTTGTCTATGAAAAACCTTATTTCCTAGCATAACATGCCCTTTTTCTTTTCTGCTTGCCTGTGTCAGTAATGGAACTGACTTCATGATAATAGAGCGAATTCAGCTTTCACCTTGAAGAAGGATCAGTGAAGGCTAGAATGTGGTTTGGAAAGAAACAGATGTCTTTTCTGACCCAAAGTAAACTCGGCCTTGTTCAGCTTCCAAAATCACCAACAAATGAGGTTATTAGAATCTCCAAAGTGCTATTACACAAAGATATTTGATGATGAACAGAGAGACTGGACTGGGGACAGAGCTCAATGTTTGAGTACTTGTCTACCGTGTACGAAGCCCCCAGTCTCTGCTTCCATTTTGTGCCACCAAACAAACAAAAATAAAAGCAACCAGACAAACGCACAGAAAAATTACACCTGTGATACTTCCGGCATTGTCACTCTTCTCTCATCCAGTCATTTATGGGGAATCCACAAATGTGTAAGACAGAAAGGTGACAATCCTGGCAGAGGGAAGACATGTACAGACTGTGCTGCCCATCCCAGAGCCAGTAGCCACTGGTGGCTGCTTCAAACTAAATTTAATGTGGTTCAAAGCAAATCACTTTAAACATTTGTTGGAACATGGTCCAAGATTGCAGCCTTATGAAGAGAATTCTGAGTGCCTGTGAGAAAATCCAAGAAAACAAGACCAGAGTCTTGTGACCTCGGTTTTTTAGAAAACATACAATTGTTCTCGAACTGTGTTTTTGTGCCCCTCCCAGGAGTAGAGGATAGGAGTGAGTTTGCTTCAGATTATTCATTACAACTGGCTATTGTTATTTGTTTATGTGTATCTATGGAAAAACATGTTTCTACCATGTGTGGCTTGTACACTTTACTCATGTGATTCTTCTTAACCCTCAGAGTATAAACTGATACTCTGAATAAAGTTGGCGATTGCATGAGGCTGTAGTCTGCCTCATTTATTGGTTCCAATCTTCCAGGTCCCATAGCCAACTAGAATGGTAAACATCTAGTTCTTCTGTCTGTTCCCTGTTTCTCCAAGACGTGAGGCAATGAGTTCAGGTGCACAGCCCCGCCACCATGGAGCCTCCTGTCACCATGCCTTCACCTCCTTCATAGCCTGTAGCTCCTCAAGCTGCAAGTTGAAATAAACTCCTCCAACCTGTCTTATTAATGTTTCTATTGCTGTGAAGAGACACCATGACCATGGCAACCCTTATAAAGAAAGCATTTAATTGGGGCTGGCTTACAGTTTAGAGGTTTAGTGCATTGTCATTATGGCGGGGAGCATACGGCATGCAGGCAGACATGGTGCTGGAGAGGTACCTGAAAATTCTACATTTGGAGTGGCAGCAGCAGAAAGAGACAGTGAGTCATAGGTCCTGCCTTGAGCTTCTGAAACCTCAAGGCCCCAGTGACACATTTCCTCTAACAAGGCCACACCCAGTCCAACAAGGCCATACCTCCTAATAGTGTCACTCCCTGTGAGCCTATGGAGGGCATTTTCATCAAATTACCACACAATTTTTTCTTCTGTAAAAAAAAAAAAAAAAAAAATCAGTCCTCAGTCACATTAGCCTCACTCAACTGCTCAAGAGCCACATGGGTCACAGGCTGGCTACTTACTATATTGATGAGGACAAAACACTTTTTTTTTTTGGTTTTTTTGAGACAGGGTTTCTCTGTGGCTTTTGAGGCTGTCCTGGAACTAGCTCTTGTAGTCCAGGCTGGTCTCAAACTCACAGAGATCCGCCTGCCTCTGCCTCCCGAGTGCTGGGATTAAAGGCGTGCGCCACCACCGCCTGGCTGACAAAACACTTCTATCACACATAAAAGTTGTACTGGATAGTGCTTGCTACAAGGATGTTCAAATCACGGAATTATACCATGTACAAACCCCTTTCCAACCTTGAAGTCCTCAGGATTATGTGTGCTAGGCAAGCAGTCTGTGGTTTATTGCAAGACGTCGTCTGGCTACATATGTAGGCTGCTTGGCTCACTTTGTGAGCCAGCTGAGAGTCACTCTATTATGTCCCCCACCCCACACCAAGTGTTGCAACATTAGACCCCAATAAGAACCTTCTCTTGATGGTCTGTTCTTGCAACTTTCGATCTATCACCATTTGAGTAGACCAAACTGGAAACACAAAGAAAGAAGAGGACAGTGACAGGCGGGAGCTGCAACACAGACAGCAGAAGTGCTACAATGGGAAAAACGCCAAAAGCTGTGGTAGCAGCAATAGCAATGAGAGGCACTGGAAAGTTCTAGAGAGGGGTCAGGGCAGGGAGAATGAGGATGAGTTTAAGTAAAGAGGTGAGGAAGTATGGAAGGCTATAAAGATCCAGAGAAGAGAAATTGCAGGCCCCGGCCATTGGAAATAGTCCAGAAGATTGTGTACATTAAAGGTCAAAGGCAACACTAGCCATGTCAAGGCTGGGGAATCCTGACTCCCTAGATCTGCAGAACTGTAAGCTGGAGGTCCTACTTACTGCTATTCACAGCTGCTGGAAGCCACATGCTGTGTGCCACCTCTGCTCATAGCTGCTCTAAACCACCTACTGTGTGCCACCTTTGCTCACAGCTGCTCTAAACCACCTACTGTGTGCCACCTTTGCTCACAGCTGCTCTAAACCACCTACTGTGTGCCACCTTTGCTCACAGCTGCTCTAAACCACCTACTGTGTGCCACCTTTGCTCACAGCTGCTCTAAACCACCTACTGTGTGCCACCTTTGCTCACAGCTGCTCTAAACCACCTACTGTGTGCCACCTCGGCTCACAGCTGCTGGAAACAAGGGCCCTAGAAGCTGCCCAAGGACCAACACTGGAAGAGCATCTCCTCCATTACCTGTGATTACTATCTGGATGTACAGAGTACAGAATCCCAGTTGGCTGATTGTAACACACTACCAGGTACTGTACAGTAGATGTAAATAGAAGTTACCTGGATTGTCGCGGCGTCCACCCTTGACCAGCAAGAAAGACGCCACACCGAGGAATCTTCTTCAAACACAGTTTAATCGGGAACCTCTTTGCTTTGTACAGTGTATAATGGCGGCGGGCCCAGGCCGAGGGAGATGGGGCCTGATATAGTCTACATCTACCAATCACCTAACCCTACGTGGCGCGCCAGGATAGGTTGTCTCCAAGCAGAATTAAGAGGATACATGACCTTTACCATATTTGGAGTTGTTTACTACAGAGAGCGCTCGCCATCGGGCTGGCGGAGGGCAGAAACCGGCGCCATCTTTTGGGTGCGGTTTTCTGCAGCTCCCTACAGTTCCCCCTTTTTGTTTTAATATTATAGGAGTAGCAGTATCTATCTGTTGTCAGATTTCAGTCATCTCTGTCTTAGGTTCAACCCCAGTGTCCCTATCTTACCCGTCAAAGAGACACTGTGTCGCCCTCACAGGCTCATGTCTTAGGTTGAAGGGAACACATGTATGCTTATTCGCTCAGCATGAGGGTAGGTGCCCGTCATTGAGCATGACTGATTCAGATACGCATCACTCACTCAGCAAGGGCGAGACAGACATCTATTTGTCTGTCAGCATGGATAACCATGCTTGAGGGGACTGTCCTGCTTCCACAGCAGCAAAGGCCTGTACCAACATAGCAGTTTGGGATTTTTGCGACTTCCTGATCCTGCATAGGCACCACAAGCAAACAAAAATGGCTAATAGCATCATGGAAAACATAACCCCTACTCCAGCCCATTCCTTAACTAAACTAAAGGCTTGTGCAATCATGGTATTACTTCTCTGCTGTGTGACCCTCATCCTGCAGATACACCATAAGGCTATGAAACTAACTAGGATAAGCATTCCTCCCAGGGCACCCATTCCTGCCCACTCTTTCAGATGATTCATGGCTTGAGTGATCCACGCAGACAGTCCTTCCGCAACCAAGATGTCGACCCTGGTGGAATTCACATGCACTATGGAGAGTCTCAGCTCCTGCATCAGCTTGTCAAAATCCCCAGACCAGTTGCCTAGAAGATACTATGAAGGTTGTTTAGACATGTTTGCTGCTAAAGAATAATTCTGATAGGAAACAGCTGTTATACACAAACCAGGCATTCTCCATTCACATCCCAACTGTGCCAGTTGTCATAAAGTATCCAATTGTTCCTGCAATAGATCAATGTGTTGATTCAAAACCACAATGCCACCTTTCAATTGAGCATTAAGGGTAGATTGGATATCCAATGCAATCTCCATATGCTAAGTGCAGCAATTTCAACTCCTTACTAGTTAAGAGAATATCATCCATATAGTGAACACATCTCACAGCAGGGTATTTCTCTCTAATAGGAGCAATAGCATGACACACAAAAAGCTGACACATAGTGGGGCTATTGGCCATACCCTGGGGTAAAACCACCCACTCATATAATGGTATGGAGAATAGAAGGTAAAGTAAAAGCAAACCTAACACTATCCTGCACACATCACAAATCAGGTTCTTCATGATTGGGTAAGGCTGACAGCAATGGTAAACCACGCTGCACAGGCCCCATGACTTGCATCTATTTATTTCCTTCAGCTGTTCTACCACCTCCTGCCCCTCTTCTACAGCCTTGCGGCATCTTTGATCCTCTAGACAGCTGCGAACCATTTTCCAAATAGGCCACGTCCCTGGCTTCAGCGTTCCCTGTGCCCAGACAAAATCTAGATCTTTTCCAAGCTTATCCCAACTATCCACAGTGAGGTTGCCCGAGGCTGCGATGTTAAAAAGCAGCCAATTCACCACTATAATAGCGGGGTCCATTAACTTACTCTCACTCTGCAAATTAAAACAGAAGCGAGGTTTTTTACTTTCAGTTCGCTTTTGTCGCGAACAGTGTTGCTCCTTTCCGGAGACTTTACCGCCTCTTTCCCGAGGGTTTTGTTGCTCCTTTACTGGAGACTTTATCGCCTCTTTCCCGAGGACCTTGGTGCTCCTTTACCGGAGACTTTATTGCCTCTTTCCCGAGGACCTTGGTGCTCCTTTACCGGAGACCTATCTCCGCATTCACCGCGGACTTTACAGTTCCACTTACCTTGGGAACTTACCCCCGACTGTGAGAAGTTCTGATTCCCCGTACGTACGGGCCACCACTTGCGGCGTCCACCCTTGACCAGCAAGAAAGACGCCACACCGAGGAATCTTCTTCAAACACAGTTTAATCGGGAACCTCTTTGCTTTGTACAGTGTATAATGGCGGCGGGCCCAGGCCGAGGGAGATGGGGCCTGATATAGTCTACATCTACCAATCACCTAACCCTACGTGGCGCGCCAGGATAGGTTGTCTCCAAGCAGAATTAAGAGGATACATGACCTTTACCATATTTGGAGTTGTTTACTACAGAGAGCGCTCGCCATCGGGCTGGCGGAGGGCAGAAACCGGCGCCATCTTTTGGGTGCGGTTTTCTGCAGCTCCCTACAGATTGTGACTCTGGAAATGGGGAAATCCAGTAGGCTTTTCTGGCTGTGTCATTCCACAGTAGAAGGTGGAAGAACAAATGCAGGCGGAGGGAAGAGGGCTGAACTCAACTTTTCAGGACCTAACTCCTGAAATGGTGGCATCTCTCCAGTCCCCAAAGGCTCTGCACTTGTGGCCTAGTAAGCATTTAAAGGTCCCACCTCATGTCACTATTGCCCTGGAGTACTTTCTACAATGCATTAATCCTGGAGAACAGGTACAGATCATAGCTGTGTACTTTGTCTCTTTAGGCGACCCATTTCTTCAAAAAATCTTTCTTCTCTATATTTTGTCTTGTTCTGTTTTTGAGACAAGGTCTTGCTCTACAGCTGTGGCTGACCTGGAATTCACTATGTAGACCAGACGGTCCTTGAACTCATAGAGAGCCCCCTGCTTCAGCCTCCTGAGTGCTGGGATTAAAAATGTGCATCGCTACATCCAGCTGTTCTCTATTTTTTATAGAGAAGGTAATGGAACACATGCAATAGGGAAGCCAAAGGGACCTAACTAGGGGAAGAACAAGCTGGAATGGTAATGAGGCACACAGAAAAGCAGTGTGGGAGAGGAACAAATGAAAACAAAGTACAGTGCTACTCATGTATGAAGACGCCATGATGAAATCCATTATTCTTTATGTTGACCTGAATTTTGATAATAAAGAATCCTTGTCCTCTATTTTCAAATTCAAGGTAGATATATGTGGGTGGGAGATTGTAGAACTGTGAGAAAAAAACAAAGAAATCTTTGTTACTACAAGTAGATCTTTACTCATTAACAGCTCTGAAAGGGACACCTAAGTTTGCCGTCTGAAACCCCAGGAAAGAAAGTCAGAGGAGGCTGTGGGCAGCTCAGCAGTAGACTGCTTGCTTAGAAATTCTCTAAGCCTAGCTTCCATTTCTAGTACAAACAACCCTGAAAAGTCACCCTGGGTCATGATGTAATCATTCCATTTGACAAAGACTGTGCTTGTTGAATTAGCTTCTTACCTTTGCATATATTTCACATTCAGGTTGTCCACACCCACAGACAACTCACCTGCTACTCAGAGCCTTCTCACACACTCAAAACATATGCGATGTCATCTCTTAGTGAATTCAGGGATTACTTGAAAAGAAGTCACAGTAATCATACACAGTCATTAGAAACAGGACTTTGTGATGGTGAGCTACTATTTGGCTGAATATAGTTACATTCAAGCTTATCAAGTTTCCTAAACAATATTATGATAATCACCCCTTTTGTTATGCATGGTTGGATAGGCTGTGCACTGCCTGATGGGGACATAACTGCCTAAGGTGGTCCTATGTATATTATGGGCATCATAGATCTGATACATATAATAATAGTAATAGCAGAAACAAACAAACAAAGAACAATCTTCCAGAAGATGGCAGTAAAGTATCTTGGTTTGGTTTTGTAAGAAAAAACAAACAAACAAACAAACAAACAAACCTGTGATGCTGGGGAGATGGCTCAGTAGGAGAAGTGCTTGCTTCATAAGCAAGGAGACTCCAGTTTGGGTTTCCAGGAGTCATATGGATGGCCAGTTCAGGGGTGTGTGTGTGTGTGTGTGTGTGTGTGTGTGTGTGTGTGTGTGTGTGTGCTTGTGTGTGTGTCCCTGGTGCCTGGAGGTGAAGACAAGCAAATACCTGGAGTACCCTGGAAAAACTAAGGTAGAGAGCAATTGGGGAAAACACCTCTGGTCTCCACGCTTGGGTGCACAGATATGTACTCACATGCACCCGCACATACATGCATGAACATGTACACACAAGAATTTTGAGCTGGTCAGGGTTTATGTCTTAAAAAAAAACAAATATTATTGCAAAGAAAACATATCGTGAATGGAGACTAGCCATACTCAAAGTCTATCCATCTCAATGAGCCTGTATACAGTTAGAACTGCCATTGTGAAAGCATGGGGCTTCACACTGGGGTTTACACACGTGGGTCCAGTATAACAAGCAGAAGGGAGAATAAGAAAGGCTAACTACGAGGTGACAAGGAAGGACAGAATGCAGGTAAAGGACAAGTGGGCAGGAAGGAGGATATAAAGCTAGCTGTTTTTTCTAGTTGTCTTAAGACTGCTGTAGATTTAGGAGTGGTGATAAGACAGTGTGCAAATCCATAGATGACAAAGCTCTTAAATAAAATGGAGTAGTGTTTACATAAAACCTGCATGCGTTGTGCTTTCTTCCGTGCCCACAATGCCAACAGTATGGAAATAGTTGCTACACTGATTGTTGAGGGACCAATTACGAGAGAAAAGTCTGTGCATGTTCCTTGCAAATGTAGTTGTTCTTCAAAAATATATTTGCTGTGTAGTTGAATCTGAAAGTATGAAGCCCTGCCTCTGACAACCACTCAGAGAACTGTGATTTGGGACATGGATTGATGGGTTAGTTTTGACTTCAAAAAGATCTAAAAAGCATAAAGAATGAAGTAGGGGTGGGGAATGGGTTAAATCCTTGCTCAGCAAAGGCAGGAAATGTTGCTAGGTTGATATCAGTAAAAGTTGGAGTTTTTTAAGTGAACACAGATGAGGAACACATGGGAGACTCTCAGGACCACGTGACTCCAGACAAAGAGGACAGGTTCACCTGGGTCAGCCAGACTCCCACAGGAGAGTGTGGCAAAGCAGGACATTGGAGGGAGGGAGGGAAGGCAAACAAAGGAGCAGGAGTTAGTTTACACGACCCAGAGGGTCCCTCTAAAGGTCCAGTCCGTCCAAGGGGTCAAGAGATGACTGAGGGGCAGAGGTGACTGAGACATAGCCTGATTCTACCTGACTCTTCTTTCTTCCCTCCTTGCAAGTGCTGCCAATGGGGACTGGATGAGCTCCCCAAATGAGGCTCTTTATAACGGAATTCCCCTTCTTCTTTTTCTTCCTCCTCCTCCTTTTCCTCCTTCTCCTGTCTCCCTCCTCCTCCTTCTTCCAACCTTTCTTCCTCTTCCTCTTCTTTTTAGACTAGTATGTACTCTTTTTTATTTAAAAGATTTATTTATTTTATGTATATGAGTTCTGTATTGGCATGTCAGAAGAGGACATCAGATCCCATTGTAGATGGTTATGAGCCACTATATGGTTTCTGGGAATTGAACTCAGTACCTCTGGGAGAGTATCCGGTGTAACTGCTGAGCCATTTCTCCACCCCCTAGGCTTCTTTTCTATTCATAAATGTGGCAGGATGACCAGGAGCCCACCCAGGCTTTCCTTAATTAAAGTCAAGGGAATCAATTCCTCCATTCAGTTTTGGGAATGTGAGACAATATTAGAATTGGATCTTGATTGCCTGTCTTTCATAGCAGAGTTCTTTAGCTCATACCCAGCAGTTAATGCTGACAAATGAGATCTATAGTTTACTCTCTCTCTCTCTCTCTCTCTCTCTCTCTCTCTCTCTCTCTGTTCTTTTTTGAGACAGAGTTTCTCTGTGTCCTGGAACTCTCTCTGTAGACCAGGCTGGCCCTGAACTCAGTGATTCTCCTGCCTCTGCCCCACAGCCCGAGTGCTTGGATTAAAGGAGTGTGCTGCCACCACCAGGCTGTAGTTTAACTCTCTTAAATAATTTTTTTATTGTTATGAAATAGACGTTTACAAGGCTTGAAAAACTTGTGAGATTTACTTATTTTTATTTTATGTGTATGGGTGTTTTGTCCACATGTATGTCTGTGTACCACGAATGTGCCTGATGTCCACAGAGGACAGAAGAGGGCACTGGATCCCTTAGAACTGGAGTTACAGATAGCTTGAGCTACATGTGGGTGCTGGGAATCAAACCTGGGTCCTTGGGGAGAGCAGTCAGTCTCTTAACTGCTGAGCCATCCCTTGAAAAATAATCTAACCACATACCCCACAGCTGATTTTTTTCTAATAATTATTATGATACACCAAAGTGATGTAATATATTATGTAGTCTATTTTAAGGGTCCCTGCCTCTCCCAACAAAAGTATATTCCTCCCTCCCTCCCTTCTTTCTGGCTTCCCACCCTGCCCTCTCCAGGGTCCCACTATATAGCCCAGGCTGGCCTAGAACTGAAGTGCTGGGAACAGTTTTATTTTTCCTATTTAAGGATTGTGTGTGTGTGTGTGTGTGTGTGTGTGTGTGTGTGTGTGTGTGTGTGTGTGTGTTTAAGACAGGTCTCTCATAGTCCTAGAACTCTGTAGACTATGCTGGCCTCAAACTCACAGAGATGCTCGTGCCTCTGCCTCCTGAGTGCTGGGATTAAAAGTGTGCACCATCACTGCCAGGCCTTATTTAAGGCTTTAAAATAAACTTTTGTTCTTCATTTTGAACCTGAATCCCCTTGTGTTGCTTGGGTTGGTTTGGAACTCCTGGGCTCAAGGCACTCTCCTGCCTCAGCATCCTGACAAGCTGCCATTACAGACATGTGCCAATGTTCCTGGCTTGCCTATTTTGAATTTTATGTTACCTCAACTTCTTTGCTCTGGGGTTCAGTGCTTTGATCTGTCCTTCTATAACGTATGAGTAGAGCAGACCACTTTAAAGCCTGGCAGATTCCAGTGGCATGGATGCCCTTACCTGCACAGTGTCACTGTCAAACTGGAAAAGGAAATAAAACAGGAGAATGCTTTGTTTCTTCCCTTGGTTTTGGAAACAAGAGAGAGTTTTCAGGAGCATCTTTAAAGATTAAACCTATTATGTGCTTAGTAAGGAAAAACCCGGCACACTTATAATTTGGTGGAAGACTAAACATTAAACATTTATTAACAAACTGGTTCGCATAGTAAAAAAAATTGAGTGAATGAATAACCGAAACTTGAGGGCCACACTGTGCAGTGCTGGTGACCAGCATCCAAGGAGCTCAGAGAAAAGAGCAGCCATCATGGAAGAAGTTGTCAGAGCTGCAAAGGGGAAATGGCATAGGCTACTTAAAAAGAGAGGAAGTTTCTGATAATAACTTCTAGTGAGAACAGTCTTGGATTTGGAGAGGCTGTAGGTCAGCAGAGGTATTTCAACACCTCAAATCTCAGGCTGAAGATATAGCTCAGTGGTAGAAGGCTTGCCTACCATGCACCAGGTCCACGGATCAATCTGAATGTCTCCCTCCGTCCAAAGTAAACAGAAAACAGAAACAAAAAACTAAAACAAAAAACCCCAGTGATTCAAATCTCACCTTCCCAAAAGAGGCCTTTGCTAACCATTTATTCCCAAACCCTATATTCTGCTTATTTGTCATTGTTTAGTTTCTGTATCTTTACTTAGAAGACACTTCATGAAACTAAAGGTCTTTGTTGGTCTTGGTTACCATTGTTCTCAATGCCTAGAATTGAGCTATCCAATACCGGATGCATATGGCCATTTACTGAAAGTAGAATTAGCTGAAATAAAATGAATTTCCTTGGCTACTGCAGTCATAGTTAAAGTAGCAGTCAATACATGTGGCTGGTGGCCACCTTATTGAAAAAAGCTTTAGTCACTTCAACAAAATGCCTGAGATGATCAACTTGAAGAAGGGACACCTTTATTCTGTCTCGTGATCTTACGGAGGGTCAGTTGGCCCCATTGCTTTGGACCTTTGACAGTAAAGTACGTCATGGAGGCAGTGATGACAAAGGAGATCTGTTTACCTCACTGTGGTCAGGAAGCAGAAGAAAAGAGGACAAGGACTGGGGTCCCAATATGCCACTCAAGGTTGTGTTTGCTCATTATTCAGTATCCTAACTTCCTCCAAGTCCCACCTCCTAAAGATTCTGTCACCCCTCAAAAGTGCCACAGATTGAGAACAAAGCATTCAACATGTGGGCATGTGAGAAACTCTTAGGATCCAAACTGAGGGCTGAGGCAGTTGCTCTGTGGCAGAGGCCTTGCTTAGTGTGTGGGAATACACTGATTTAACATTTAATTCCTTAGTATCATGAAAATGAAAATGAGAATAAAAAAGAGGAAGCCGGATGGTAGTGGTTCGCACCTTTTATCCCAGCATTCTGGAAGCAGAGGCAGGGGGATCTCTGTGAGTTTGAGGTCAGTTTGGTCTACAGAGCCAGTTCCAGGGCAGCCAGGACTAAACAGAGAAACCCTGTCTTAAACAAACAAAAAAACAAAGTTGGTTGCTCCCCAAACAGCCATTCCACTATTGTTTCAGTGGTCATGTCTTGCTTGGCCAGTCAGTGGTGTAGAATGGTGGGGTTCACAGCTTGGCGATTTTTCTCCCTGGAAGTCTGCATAACACTTTTTTTCATATCCTTATCTCTCTATATTTTTGTGAAACAGATTTTAAAATTGAAATTAAGCCAAAAGGTTCATACAAGTTGGGGGTGGGGGGTGGGTAGCTCTGTGGTACAGCACTGGCCTAGCAGGCACAAGGCCCTGGTTTGGTCTCCAGCATGGTAAAAACAAACAAACAAAATAGTACTTATATTTTAAATTCTGTAATGTACTAATAACTGTGAAGGTCTAAGATTTTCACCCAGTTGCTAGCCAACGAATGAACTTGGTTTTCTTTTGTTAGCAAAAGGCCTACAGGTTAAGAGGTATAGTCTCTTTGACTGAGATTAAAAGTAAGCCAGTGTTAGGGCATTTTCAAGGTGTTCTTTTATTTTTTTTTAAAGTTTCAATTGATTAATTAGAGGGTCTTACCTACTTGTCTAGGTCAGCCTTGAACTTCTGAGATCAATCAATCCTCCTGCATACTGTGCATGATACCAGTGAGATAGCACGCCCAGACTTCCTCCTCAGAGGTGAGCAGTTCAGGGTCCTTGCGTTGTTGCCTAGACCCATGTAATCTTTTGTGTCTGTTTCAGAAACTATTATCATCAGGAGATGGAGGCTGTGGAGTCTGAGCTGTGACAGATGCTCTCCTAGTGACCTACTGTGACCTTAAAATGATCCACAAGAGATAGCTATTGACAACCAAGCTAAGTAAGCCAACTAAAATTATATGAGTCCTTTATTAATGGCCAGACCAACAGTGGGCTCATGCCTCCAAAATGTTCCTTGGGGTACAGTTGTTTTTAAAGATAAAAAATAATTACATTAGTGTTAGACCCAGGGTTCCCATTGGTAAGGGATTTGGGGTGTCCTATTAACATCTGTTTTCTTGGAAAACTCAGCAGTGTTTTTGAGACACTATATGGCAATTCTTTTTTATTTATACTTCCTCTGATTTTAATTTTAGCTTGCACAAGCATTTATTATTTTGGTTAATATGTCTGGATGATGGTCAGGGTCAGAGAGAAAAATAAAAGCATTGCCAAGGCAGATATGGCTTTTGGGGAGGGTGGTTTGAAGGCTGAGGAGTACTAGGCAGACACAAAATAGAGTTAGGAGGGCATTACCTCAGCCATTTTGACCTCCCCTCTAGAAAGGCAGAGGCAGTTTAAAGCTGCCTTAGGTTTTGTAAGAAAGAGTTGCACACCTGTGTCTTAGTTAGGGTTTCTATTGCTGCAACGAAACACCATGACCAAAAAGTTGGGAAAGAAAGGGTTTATTCAGATTACACTTCCACATTGCTGTTTATCATTAAAGGAACATAGGACAGAAACTCAAGTTGGGCAGGAACCTGGAAGCTGGAGCTGATGCAGAGGCTATAGAGGGGTGCTGCTTACTGGCTTGCTCCACATGGCTTGCTCAGCCTGCTTTCTTATAGAATCCAGGACCTCCTGCCCAGGGCTGAGGCTCCTTCATCTCTGATGATCTCTTATGTCAAGTTGACACAAAATCAGCCAATATAATCTTCGAGAGTCTCTTGCCGAGAGGGATGGGTCATCAGTTTGGTCAATATTTGGTGGGTGAAAGGTGTTTTCCTTGTATTACTTTTCATCTCATTTAAATGAAGCTTAGGGGCTTCAAATGTTTATTGATAATCTGTGAAATTCTTTAAAAACCTAACCTCACTGGGCAGTGGTGGCACACACCTTTAATCCCAGCAGTTGGGAGGTAGAGGCAGGTGGATCTCTGTGAGTTCAAGTCCAGCCTGGTCTAGAAAGAGAGTTCCTAGATAGGCAGGGCTACAGAGAGAAACCCTTGTAGGGGTCCAAGAAAATGCTGAGGGAAGATCCAAGACTCAAATACTATGCAAAGAGCGTTTATTTTCTAACATATGCCAGGTGGGTGTTCACTTGTACAAAATGGTGACTAAAAACCTACATCCAGTTGTAAAAAGGTGGAAATTTGGACTTCTCATCCAGTCTTGGAAAAACAAACAAACAAACAAACAAACAAACAAACAAACCTAACCACTTCAGAGGTTTCTCTTTCCATATCCCCGACAACAACGGGGTGGGAGGTGGGGGTGGGAATAAGGCAAGTGTCTATTCTCCTGAATCTGTCCGTGTTAGCGCATTCTGTTTTCAGTTTTGCCCAAACTCCTGGGCACGATGTGTTTCCACTACTGATTGTGATGTGTGAAGCCATGCAGTGTGATTCCTCTCGTTCTTTGTCTGTTCTCAATTAAAAGAGCCAGGAGTCAAGGCACTAGACATTTTTTTTGGGTGGGTGGGAACAGGGTCTAGCTATCTCTGTATGCTGCCCTGGGTGGGGCAAACTCTGGCTCCGCCTCCCAGGTTTTGGGAGAGCAGGTGCGGTGCATACCCCACTTGGCCTTTTCTTTTTCTTAACACACTTGGCTCCGCACGCCTATGGAAGGAGGAAGTAAAGCACACAGTAGCTATGGTTTGAACAAGGAGTTCAAACGCGTCCTTCCGTTTCTCAGATTGACATATCCGGAATTTTTCTTTGTAGTTGTCCCTAAGTACCCGGGCCTTAGTTCACATTAGTGAAGCCAGGAGGCAGGTATCTCACCAGACTTGCATCTCCAGTGTAGAGTCGAATGTAAACAGAGAAACAAATGTCCTTAAAGTGCCGAACTGGTGCTATGTCTTAAACGTCTTTCAAAGAACATTTTCTTGAAAGTCTCTGGGGTAAGGCTTTGCGTCAACCTGGCAGTATCCGCTCCTAGGGACACTGGCTTAATGGTTTCTTGTTAGAAACTGAAAAGTAAAATTGCTCAGCTCAGAAGCGTCTGGTCTTCCCTGTTTCATCCAAATTCCCACGTTCCGGGTGTAGAGCCCCGTGACCGACCTGGCGCCTAGCCCCGCAGGCTCCGCCCTCCTGCACTTTGGCCCCGCCCTGGACCTTGGTAGCCAATGGGAGCGGCTGCACGAGGCTCTGGCACGCCCACGCTGGCTCCCAGCCCCACCCTGGCGCCCAGCCCCATCCCGCTCACTGCAGAGTCTGCTCTGCTTGCTCTCTCCGCTAGCGCAGCTGTGCTGCCAGGCCCGGATCTGCCATGGCGTCCCCCGCAGCAGGCGGGGTGGTGATCGTAGGCAGGTAAAGGTCTCAGTGGCGCTGCGCTGCAAAGGCTGGCACCCTCGCAGCGTCCCGAACGCGGGGCCTCGCTCTGGCGGCCGTGGGTGCCTCGGGTGGGCATCAGGCTGGACTCGCTCCTCCAGGCGATTTGCAGTTGCCCTCCGGAGCTGGCCTGGCAGGAGACACGGTGGCGGCCATGGCTTGGTGGAGCCCTGAGGAAAGCCAAAGTGTTCCTTAAGTCGGTGTGGGGTCACCTGAGGTTTCCATCTTTGTCAGCGCAGGCTGGACAGCTCAGTGGTGCAGGGCTACTCAGAGGTGCCTGGCATCAAGTACTAACTGAATACTAGCGATGACCCTACGAAAACTGTGTTCTAATGTTTTTGGGATGGGAGTTTCATGTAGCTCAGGCTGGCCTCAAAGTCTCTTAAGTAGCTGAGGCTATTCTAGAACTCCTAATCCTCCTGCCTCTGCCTCCCAATTACTGAAATTGCTGGTGTGTTCCACCACACCCAGCTTGAAAACAGTGCCCTTATTTTTACTAAAAGCGCGAACTAGTGATTTACCCAAAATGATAGTAATTGATGGAGACTGGCCTGGATGGTTGAGAAGGTTCATATGCACCACGGGGCTAGGCTGCAGTCTCTGGAGGCAGAACCCTTGTCAGTCAAGGTACCTGGCTTTCCCTCTCGCTCTTTTGTATGTGTGTTTCCAGGGCTGGAGGATGAACCACTCACTCTTAACAGCTCAGGTTCACTCCCACTGATTTCTGTTCTCACACTTCCCTTTTTTTTCCGTTCATAGCTATTTTTTTTTCAATAAGGAGGGGGCATTTTGTGTATTTCATTGCTAGCTGTCTACAATTCTATCAACATGTAACAACACACAGTAACTCGATTTGGTTGATTGCTATTTGAGGAGTGGCTTCTTGTCCCTATTTACGCTTTGACCACCTGTTGCCCTGCCTGCAGGCAGACCAATCCCAAGTTCAGGGGTTTTCTGATAGAGCCCTTTGGAGGAAGGTGTCAGGATGCCTCCTGCCATTTTTCTCTCTCACAGAACTGTGGGATTAAAGGCAACCTTGTCCTCTCTGGTGGATGCCTGTGGATGAATGGTCAAGGAATATCAGAAAGTGCACTTTGCTCCTGTGGTGGATTATGCTGCCTCACCTTCTCTGATAGCCACCAGGTCAAGGGTTAGGCTTTTTTGGATCTCAGAGTGAAGTGGTGCTCTGCCTGCTGTTAGGTGCATCAGGTGGGATTTTGATTTGATTCTGTGGATGGTTCCTAGTCTCCCAAGGAGGGCTTGGGACATCTTCAGCACCACAGGATGACCTGGGGCCATTGGATGTTGTCTTCTAATGAGAAAGTTCTGTCTGTCTTTTGCTTACCACTCTTATGAGCATGAAGTTGGCCTTCCCTCACCCTTCCCCACCCCTGTTTCTCATCTGTCTATCCAGCTCTCAGCCAACCTTCCACCTATCTATATGGTGTCTATCACCAATCTTCTACCACCTAGCACATCTCTGTTAACTATATTTCTGTCTTCTCTAGCACTCTCTGTCTCTGTGTTTCAGGGCCCCATAGGTGATTCAAGGGAATAACCATTTAACACATGGTGCCCAGAATTAAAGCAATTCCTAAAACCTGGATGAAGAGCTTGCCAAGGTGGTACACGTGCACACCTGTAATCCTAAGGAGGTGGAGACACAAGGATCTCAAGTTCCAGGCCAACTTGGGCGAGAGTCTCAAACAAAAACAAAAGCAAAATAGACCTGGCTGGGGCTCACTGGTTGTTGTTTTGTTTTTTGAAAGCAGTTATACAAGTTATTCTTGTGTATGTGAGTGCATGGTGTGTGTGTGTGTGAGAGAGAGAGGGGGGGTGTTCAGGAGACAACTCTGAGGAGTTGCTTTGCTCCATGCCCTTATGTGGGGTCTGGGGATCAAACTCAGACTAGGTTGCTAGGTTTGCACGGCAAGTGACTTTGCACCCTGGCCCTCTCCTTGGCCTGGCTTCTCTCTTCCCTCCCCTCCCTCCTCTCTTTCATTTCCTTGCAGTGCTAGGGATTGGACTGGGCCCTGAAAATACTGGGTAAATTCCTTCCTGAGCTATACCCTAGGCCATTTTCATGCCATCTGATATAGGACCTTACTGTGTAGCCTAGGCTGGCCTTGATCTCCTGGTTCTCCAGCCTCAGCCTTCCAAGTGTTGGAACTGTGAACATGTGCCAGATTACTGGCTCTGAAGTTTATTACTCTGTGTGTGTGTGTGTGTGTGTGTGTGGAGAGAGAGAGAGAGAGAGAGAGAGAGAGAGAGAGAGAGAGAGAGAGAGAGAGAGGGGTATTATGTAGCCTAAGCTGGACTCAAACCCTCTGTGTAGCTGAACTTCTGGTCCTTCTGCCTCAGTCTCCCCATAGCCTCTTAGTGCTGGGATTCCAGGCCATACCCATCTAGAAATATGGCTTTGATTTAATGATTTCTTATTGCTATTTCCACCAGGGCTATTCTTCTTTAGGACCATTTAACCCTATGAGCTTCTGGGGCAGGCTGTTTCAAAAAGGTAGGGAAGAACAGATTTGGAAGAATTAAGGAAGGAGAACAACAACCAAACCAAACGAAAACACAACATGGTGTGGGGCAGTGGGAACAAAAGAGGGGAAATCAGGAAGTTACAACTTCAGTGACTGGAGTAGAGATGAGTATGGAGGGACATTTGAGTGGTGTTCCCAGGCTGTGATCACGCTGGCCGAGTGCTGTGTTCATTTACACACTGTTCTGTGTTGGTAAACCTATTCTAGACTGAGCTTGTTTAAGACAGAAGCCTGTCTGGAGTGTGTGTGTGTGTGTGTGTGTGTGTGTGTGTGTGTCTGTGTGTGTGTGTCTGTGTCTGTGTGTGTCTGTGTGTGTGTCTGTGTGTGTGTGTCTGTGTGTGTCTCTGTGTGTGTGTGTGTGTCTGTGTGTGTCTGTGTGTGTGTCTGTGTGTGTGTGTCTGTGTGTGTGTGTGTCTGTGTGTGTGTGTCTGTGTGTGTGTGTCTGTGTGTGTGTGTGTGTGTGTGTGTGTGTGTGTGTGTGTGTGTGTGTGTGTGTTGGGGAGGTGTTGAGGAGTAAGCACTGTGCATATCCCGCTGGAGCTGCCTTTTCTCTTACCCTCTTTTCCTCAGACATAGTATTTAGCATTCAGCTCAGAGATGGTCTACTCTAAGATAAATTTGGCTTCTGGAAACTTCCCCTACCTGCTGATACCATGTTGCCCACATTTGCATTTTAATCTATATCTAGTCCTGGTGGACAGATGTTTGAATGTTTTATATAGTGATCACCCTAGCCCCACATATATGAAGGCCCTGGAGGATGTTGTTTGATATCTTAGTTAGAGTTACTATTGCTATGATGAAAATGACCAAGGCAACTTGGAGAGGAAAGGGTTTATTTCAGTTTATACTTCCAGGTGACAATCCATCCCTGAGGGAAGTCAAGGCAGGAACTCTAACAGGGCAGGAGCTGATGCAGAGGCCATGGAGGGGAGCTGCTTACTGGCTTGCTTCTCCTGGCTTGCTCAGCTTGCTTATAGAAAGCAGAACCTAGGACCACAGTCCACAGTGGTCTGGGACCTTCCCCATTGATCACTAATTGAGAAAATGCCTTATAGCTGGATCTATCTCATGGAGGCATTCCCTCAGCTGAGGCTCCTTCCTCTCTGATGGTTCTAGCTTGTGTCAAGTTGACATAAAACCAGCCAGAACAATATTAAACAAGAGATTTATACTCTTGAATCTCTTCATTAATAAGATTCCAGAATTTTACTTTGGGATAATTATAATTTTAATATAACATTTTTCATGAATTATTTGAGAATTTCATGCAATGTATTTTGATCATATTCATCATCTAGTCTACATCCACGTCCCCATACCCTCCCAACATGGTAGGGTTTTTTTTATTATTAAAAAAAATCCAATTTGTGCTTCCCACGTACTCACAGGTGTAGAAACATTCTTGAGTGGTTGGTTAACTTGCCAGGGGCCAGACTCCTAAAGAGAACTGACTCTCCCTCCCTCAGAAGCCATCAACTGTCAATAGATCTTCAGTTAGTGGTGGAGGCTCTTAAACTGAATTTTTTAACTTAACAATCTTTTCTGAGACAGTTATTTCCTTCCAAGTGCTGCCATAAGTACTTCCTGGAAAAATATCTATGAATTTTTCCACATACAGAGAACCAACCATAGATATACTAGTTACCTCTGAGTCAACAACAGCACTGATGTGGCCTTCCTAGGAAACATTTGATACCGACCAACTTTATGTAGCTCACTTAAATCAAAAGGTTGGGGACAGCTTTACTTCAACTTGTTTTCATAAAGAGGTAGGTGTAGCCAGACAGATAATTTTAAAAGTAGCTGGAGTCAGACTTGGTGGTGCCTGTAATGCTAGCACCCAAGAGGCCGAGGCAGAAGGATTGGTGTAAATTTGAGGCCATTCATAGCTATATAACAAGTCTGCACACATATAGAAGGGTGTGGTCTCTCTAGAAAAATGTCACATAAAAATTATGTTTTACATATGAGAGCAAGGTCTTAAACATGGCTCATTGCTATTTTAACATTCCTTTTTTTTTTTTTTTTTTTTTTGTTTTTCGAGACAGGGTTTCTCTGTGGCTTTGGAGGCTGTCCTGGAACTAGCTCTTGTAGACCAGGCTGGTCTCGAACTCACAGAGATCTGCCTGCCTCTGCTTCCCGAGTGCTGGGATTAAAGGCATGCACCACCAATGCCCGGCTTATCTTTTCTTAAGAAGTCTCTGTATAAGACCCAATGGTGGTGGTGGTGGGTGGCGCACACCTTTGATCCCAGCACTTGGGAGGCAGGTGGATCTCTATGAATTCCAGGTCAGCCTGGTCTACAGAGCTACACAGAGAAACTCTGTCTCGGAATAAAAAAGAAGAAGAAGAAGAAGCCTCTGTATAAAAGGAATACTGTCTTTAGGCAAGCAAGCGTTATAGCAAATGTCAGTTGTTATGGAATTCCTTACTCATAGCTGGTGAGAGACTTAACCTAGATTCTAGATAAGAAGCCCATTCCTTATCCATATCACCTTAACTTCCCCATCTTTATACCTCACATAATATAGTGTAAATGCCATGTAAATAGTTGTTTATTGTTTAGGGAGTAGTGACCAGGAAAAGTCAGCATGTTCAGAACAGATGCAAGTTCTCCCAGTGTCTGACCTGTGGATATGGGAAGACGTCTGTCCAACCTGGTAGCTATTATGACACATGAGCATTGAGAACTTGAACCTGACTAATTTAAATTTTAATAGCTACACATGGCTAAAGTCCACCATAGTAATCAGTACACATCTAGAGCTCTAAGAGTTTGATTAAAATTTTGTATGTATACAATATAACTCATTAATTGTAGAAGATTTTGATATTGCAGAACATGGAGTCAAATCTACCACAGTAGATACAATACCAAATATATTAGCATGCCCACCTATCCCTTTTGTTCCCAAGAGACTGGTAGTTAATATCCAGAGGCTCTTTCTGCCTAGCCCCTCCTTGACACCGGACCCCCTAGATTGCTCTTACCTTGATCCACACCCCTATTTATCCAGCTAAACCCAATGACGAGTCTCAGTTCAAATCTGAACCTGATTGAATGAACACAGATGGGTGCCATCTTCTTCTTGGTTTCACCCATGACCCTCCCCACCTTCTCATTTGGTTGTCATCTGTCTGTCTGTCTGTCTATCTATCTATCTATCTATCATCTATCGATCGATCATCTATCTATCTATCTATCTATCTATCTATCTATCTATCTATCTATCTATCTATCTCATCACACTTTCTCATGCTACAGGGCATATGTGGACGTCAGAGGACAATTCTCAGCAGTTAGTTCTCTCTTGCTACTTTGTGGGATCTAGGATTGAACTTAGATGAGCCATCAAGTGTGCAACCACTCTTGTACTTGCTTGAGTCACCTGCCAGCTCTGCACTTCCCCACTATATTCGGGACATCCTCCTGGTTACATAACTAGTTCCAGGCCTGCCAGGGCTACATGATGAGATCCTATCTCAAAGAACAAAAGTTAGACTGTCCCAAAGCCCAACCCTTTGATTTCCGTATCAAGCTTCACTCCCTTAGAGATCTCATCAATCTCACTCTTGCAAATGCCCACACTGACTTCTCAGGCTGGGCCTTGACTTTGAACCCAGTTCTTATCGAGTTATATGTTAGACCCATGCCTCTTTAATGTCAGCTTCCCACTGAATCCTGATTGCCTCTCCCAGCATCTTCATCAATAGAGTTAGTGACGTCTCACTCTTTCTTGTTCTTGGAACATAAGTTGGCATCATCCTTGATCCCCCTCCCATCATATGGACCAGCAGCAATTATTTGTGAAGAAGATATGCATCTAGAGCCCAGCCAACCACTTCTCCTCACCCTTTGCTTTCGTCCTGGTCCATTCCACCACCACATCTTGAAACAGCCGCTGGACTTCTGAACTGACTTACTCCCATGTTTGCCCAAGTACAGACATTTCCTGACTCGTGATGGGGCCATGTTGATAAATAGGTCCTAAGTTGAATATACCAGGAGTGAAAAATGCCTAAATCTAGCCACCCATCTACACATCCCAGTTTAGCACTCTAGCACACTGTGGAGTGTCTAGTTTCCTTAGTGATCTCAGGGCTGACTGGAAGCTACAGTTGCTGCTGCCGCCCAGCATCTTGAGATGTGATGTTTTGTGTGTGTGTGTGTGTGTGTGTGTGTGTGTGTGTGTGTGTGTGTGTGTGTGTGTGTGTTTTGCAGGGTCTTGCTGTAGCCCAGAATGGCTTTAAACTTAAAATCCACTTGACTCAGCTTCCTGAGTACTGGTATGCACTACCATTTCCAGCTCCAGGCATTTCCTTTTAAACTTTTAAAACAAGTCAGTTCATGTCTGTGATCTAAAACTTTTCATTGGCTACCCGTTACACCCAGATTAAACCTTAAATCCTTCGTGGTCTCTGAGAAACTGTGTATGCAATGAGGTCATCCCTCTGTCCTCCTTTCTCTGACCTCATCCTTTGTCACCCTTTCCTACCACCTCAATGCTAGTGGCGCTGCCCTGTTGCCCTGGACCTGCAAATGCACTCCAGCTCTGCCAGGGACACCTCTTCTGGACACCTTCTCTCACCTCCTGGCAATTCCCTGGTGAGATAGTCCCTGGTGATGCTTTCAGATTTCCCCTGTCTCCCAGTCCCCATTTCCTGCTCAAGACCCTTCTTCCTGCTATTTCCTCTTTCTCAGCACTTCCGTTAGGTGGCTGTCCACGCCCACTGTAAACGCTATCTGATCTGCAGCTGGAGTGGTGCCTGACACACAGCTGGCCCTCTGTGTTGCTCTTGTTTTAACCCCATAGGAAGTGCCACTGACCTTTATCTGTAGTTTGTCACTAGCATATGTCAGCTTTTTTTGTTGACAACGGGCACTTATCAAGCTCTACAATGTGCCAAGATTACAAAGGTTTCTAGCATGTGGAGTTCATCCTGTCAAACAAGCACAAAGCCATACTGCTGATCGGCACTGCTTTCCCTGCTTTCCTGCACAAAAACAGAAATTTTATCTGCATGCTGAGATACACCAGAAAAATCTGGGATTACCACCTAGTGAACCTCTCAGGCTTTGGGGTTAAGATGGAAGCATGGTCTTACTTGGACTTGTCATTTGCTCGTAGGCACACTCAGCCTCTCCCATGCACATAGGAGATAGTCCAACAGTGGAGCTTGCTTAGAAAAAGTCCTTGGGGGAGACTATCCTCACACTTCATTGTCCTTGGACTCCATATCCGCAGACTGAAAATCATTGGCAAAAAAGTGTCTGACTTTATATATGCAGACCTTTTTCTGGCGTTATCTCCTCAACCAGTGGTTCTCAACTCCTTTGGGGTTGAACAACCCTTGTACAGGGGTTGCCTAAGACCATGGGAAACCACAGATACTTAAATTATGATTAATAACAGCAGCAAATTGCAGTTATGAAGTAGCAATGAAATAATTTTATGGTTGGGGGTCACCACATGAGGAACTGTATTAAAGGGTCACAGCATTGGGAAGGCTGAGAACCACTTCTTTAAACAATGTAATATGACGGTCACATAAAATAGTGTTTTCGTTGTGTAAGTCATTTACAGATGATCAAGGAAGGATCTACAGATAATGGCATGATGGATATAGGTTCTGTGGAAATGCTATGCCATTTTAGGTAAGGGACATGGCCACCTACTGGGACAGGGCAGGAGGGCCTTGGAGCTAATCCCTCACCCATGCAGAGGGCCGTTTGCTGTTTCTGTATCAACAGAACAGAAATTGTGACAATTTCTTAGACTTTCCTTGTTCTTGGTGACCTTGTCAATTTTGAAGAACACCAGGTAAGAAGTTGAAATCTGTTTGTTCTCCTAATACTTTGCCCCTGATTAGACTGAAACCGTAGGGGGAAGGGCTTAAAGGTCAAGGGCCATTCTCATTGCAGCACATCCTGGGAGTGAACAGTCAGTATGACTCACCATGATTGATAGTAACCTTGAACAACCTGGCTAAGGTCCTGTTTGCCTTGCTTCTCTATGGCTGAGTTACTCCCTGTTTCCTTCCTTACCATACTTTTGAGAGTGGCTCTGCATACGTTACATTTAGGAGTGGATGGAGGGTCTATCAGTCAGGGCTCAGATATGATAAAATGAATGCATATGAATATATATATATATTATCATTTATATTTATATCTATCATTTATATATCATTTATATAGTTTATTAGAGTGGCTGTGGTACAGCTAGTTCAACAATGGAACATCCAAGAATCTAGTTGTTGTTCAGTCCATGAGGTCTTCAGTATATGCTAGAATCTCAAAGAAGTACGCTCTAATCCCAGCAGAGGACTAGACTTGCCAGTGAGTGAGAGCAAGCAGGCAAAGAGTGAGAGAGCTTCCTTCATCCAGATCCTTTATGTAGGCCGCCTGCAGAAGGTATGGCCCAGATAAAAGGTGTCTTCTCCCCTCTAAGATCTGGATTAAAGGTGTTCCCACTTCATATGATTCAGTTAAGAAGAACCCCTCACAGGTGTACCCAGCTGCTTGGGTGCTAGTTATTTCAGATGTAGTCAAGTTGACAACCAAGAATGTTACAGAGTGTGACCTTATGTCTCTGAGGGTGGTGTAGCTGCATGAATTATTGGAATCCTTCCACAAGGGTACTTTTATTTGTTTATTCATTTCTATTTAATGAAAACTAGATTTCATTGCCTTGGCCCCTGGGCACTCTCTCTTTTTTTTTTTTAATTTATTTATTAGTTCTAGTTAGGGAACAAGCTTGTTTCACATGTAAGTCTCTTCTCCCTCTCCCTCCCCTCACCCCCATCCCTCCTCCCCCACCCCCAGCCTACCCCCCACTTAATCCACCCACCACTCCCCAGGCAGGGTAGGGCCCTCAACGGGGGCTCTGCAAAGTCCACCAAATCTTCCCGTGCTGGTCCTAGGTCCTTCCCCATGTGTCCAGGGCCAGAGTGTAACCCTTCATGTGGGATGGGCTCTCAAAGTCCCTTCTTGCACCAGGGAAAAAATACTAATCCACTACCAGAGGCTCCCTGGAGTGCAGAGGCCTCCTTATTGACATCCATGTTCAGGGGTCTGGATCAGTCTTGTACTGGCCTCCCTGACAGCATCTGGGGTTGATGCCTGGGCACTCTCTTAATGGTTGTATGTGTCCTTTTGACATGCTGGGCTAGCCCAGGCATCTATCTACCTTAGCACTTCCTGGCTTTCTGAAGTGGCAACTGCTCCAAGGTCATCTTTTATCTTGCATGCTCAGTCCTAGAATTATTAATTTCTCCGAGATATCCTGCTTCCTTTGATTGAAGAGTGGGGTTAGAAGCCAGTTTGGACCCTGGATGTGTTCTGGCATTTTTTTTTTTTTTGATACATATCTTACTATGTAGCCCATGCAGGCCCCCGACTCTCTTGTCCTGACCCCGAAGTTCTGGGATAACAGGTATATTGTATGTTTACCATGCACCCAGCTGTGTTTCATAACTTCGTGTTTAGTTCTTTGGAAACAGTGACTTTTTGTCCTTTTGATTTTCTGTAAGTCTGGAAGGTGGATAGCACATAAGGTAAAGACTCTTGCTCAGGTCGTAGCTTATCTGGTAGAGTGCAGTCTAGCACAGGAGAAGCTGTGGCTTTGCTCTTCACTATACAAACTAGGGAGGTGGCACACAATCCTGGAATCCCAGCACTCCAGATGTGGGAGCAGAAGAATCAGAAGTTCAAATCTCTCAGCTCTCTGGCCAGCCTGGGCTGTCACAGGAGACCTTGTCTGGGGCAAGAAAAGCAAAAGTTAGATCTTGGGGGTTTTCTTAGAGAAGCTCACACACATGCTCTCTGGTGTCTTTCTTTCTTAGGTTCTCACTCTTTAACATTTTAACCTTTAAAAAAATTTATTTATTTATTTATTTATTTAAAATTTATTTAAATTTTATTTTATATGCATTGGTGTGAGGCTGTCAGATTCCCTGGAACTGGAGTTAGAGATTGTTGTGAGCTGACATGTAGGTGCTTGGGATTGAACCCAGGTCTTCTAGAAGAGCAGCCAGTGCTCTTAACTGCTGAACCATTTCTCTAGCCCTGCCTTTCTTTCTCTTAATTCACTTGTTTGGAATTTATATTAAAAAATACCTTTTGATAAAAAATCCTGACTCCTCTTTATAAAAATGAAACAAACCCTGAAACAAAGAGTAAGGGCTCTCGAGTCAGACCCCTTGGCTTTGTCTCCTAGTCACAGCACAAGCACCCTGCCTGGGATCAATCCCTTGATGCCTTTCTTTCCTCAAGTATAAAAGAGAAATGGATAGCATCTATTACAAAGTCTTAATAGGGTATTGCAAAGATTAACAGCGGTGAGAACTGGAGAGTGTCTAATGGTGTCTGGCACCTGTTCCATGCTTGGATGTGGTGATAGTGGTGACATTATCTGGGGGCAGAAGGTGGATAGGGAAAATGGCAATTGTCCCTCAGTATTCATGAGTGAGGGCTTCTGAGGTCCCCAGGAGGTACCAACATGGATGCTCATGTCTCTTGTGTAAATAAAAGTGGCAGTGTTGCAGAGGTGACACACATCTTCCCTTTAAATCCTTCTAGATTCCATGTACCATACAATCCAACATAAAGGCTATGTAAATTTTTCAGATATTTATTAAATGTTTTAAGAGTGAGAGGTTGCATAATTTTTATAGTTGCTTTATATAAGAAAGACATGAAAAGTGACTGGATCAATAAATGACTTGAATATTTTTGTTTGTTTGTTTTGTTTTTCTTCCCAGTGGACTCATTGGTCGGAGCTGGGCAATGCTGTTTGCCAGTGGAGGCTTCAAGGTGAAACTTTATGACATTGAGCAACAGCAGATAACAAACGCCCTGGAAAACATCAGGTAGGTCCAGCTCAACTCACACATCTGGAGGTCATCAGATGCCTCTGTTCCTCTTAGCCTGTCTCACTCATCAGATTCTTCAGGCTGTGACTATCTGTAGTTGCCTGTTTTCAGGGCACAGCTCTTGCAGTAACTCTAAGACAATAAAGGCCAGGTTTAAGGTCCACTTGAATAGAACATGCATCTAGACCGGTGAAGGGCTCCTATTGTGAAGAGAGCCTTCACACTGGCAAGCGAGGGAGGGACGGAAGAGCCATGTGTGAATCTTAGCCTTCGATCCCATGAGTCTCTCAGCAGTTATTTATGTATCCATTAGGGTGACAGTGACGCTGGCAGCCCTGCTTTAAGCTTTTGGAGATGTGTTAGACTCACAGAAAATTGAGAGGAAGGTATAGTGATTTCTCACTGTTTCCCACCTTCAACATTCCTCTCCCCCAGTGGAGGCCTTGATACAGCTTTGTCACCTAGAGTCCTTGGTTGATATTAGGGTTCCCTCCTGCTATTGTGTATTCTGTAGGTTGCCCTATGTGTGTCCACTGTTACAGGAACAGCATCTACGGCCTGAAAGATGCTCTACGTGCCTGCCTGTTCATGCATCCTTCCCCCAGGCCCTGGTAACCACTGATATTTTTACTATCTCCATAATTTGTCTTTTTTTTGAGAATGTTGCATTGTTGGAATCAAGTAGTTTATAGCTCTTTCCAATTGGAATCTTTCATTTAACAATATGCTTTTAAGTTTCCTTCATGTATTAATGAACTATCACATTTTAACACTGAATAATAATAGTCTATTGCCTGGACTATTCATTCACTTTCTGAAGAGTCCATTTGTTGTGATGGGGGAGGTCCTTCTATGTATATGTTTGTCTTATTGGTTAATAAAGTACTGTTGGCCAATAGGGAAGCAAATTAGGCAGGACTAGGAGTTGAGGAGGATTCTGGGAAATGTGGTAAAGAGAAGTCTTGTGTTCTAGGCAGGAAGTGACATAGCAGGCAGACTCAGAATATAAGCAGGGACAAGCAGGAAATTGCTCTCTTCCTCTTCCTCTCTTCTCTGTAGTCGCCATGTGATCGCCCACAGGAGAGGGTGCATATGGCCGGCATCCTCAATAAGATAAGTTCTTATAAAATATACAGATTAGTAGTTATGGTTGATAATTAAGACTGAGCCATCAGATAAGAAATTCCAGTCATTGTCCAGCAGCATTGTACCTAATATTAATCTCTGTGTGTTATTTTGGGCACCCACATGGTGGCGGGGCTCAGGCGGTTTGGCAGAAAGAGTTTTCCTTACAAATGGTGTCACATGGTTGCTTCTAGGTTTTTGAAATTATGAATAAAGATGCTATAAATATTCATGTGCAGATTAGTGTGGACATGTTTCACTTCCTTTGAATAAATACTGAAGATCAAGACTTCTTGGATTAAATGGCAAAAATATTCGATTTTATAAAGAGCCATCTCACTAACTTCCAAAGTGGCTGTACTGTTGTTCACTCTTTCCAGCAATAAGTCAGAGTTCCTGGTCCTCTGTATCCCTGAAAGCATTAGATGCAGCCAGCGTTCTGGGTGTTAGTGAGCCATAGTGTATGTCTAATGGTCCCATCTGGTTTTTGATCTGCTGATGGCATATGACATGTGTCAACTTTCCACACAGTTTTCTTTTTCTTTTTTGCCATCTGTATATTTCAGTCCTTTCTTCGGTGCTGAGGATTGAACCCAGGGCCTTGTATGTGTAAGCGTGCGCTCTACCACTAGGTGGATCCACTTTCTTTCCTTCTTTCCATTAAAAACATGTTTCTGGCTAATGTGTGATCCTTAAAGATTTTCATTTGCTGTGACTTCCTGGTGCATAGTAATTATTCTTACTCAGAATTCTATGTAAAGATTTTGTAAAGTGACTCTTCAGAAATTCTGGTCCACTATATTTCTGGGAGTAGAAGTCTTCAGAGAATATTCAGATACATTAGTAAAAGTCTATTGACTGGACCCCTCACCAGAGTCTACAGATGCCCGAGTTGCTTGTAGGAATGTGGCATAGCATCTATATTGAACCTACCCATTCCCTGTATCCCTGTATCCTTCCCACCATTTCCAGGTGGCTCATTATTCCCAATGCAATGCAAATGCTGTGGAAGTAGCATTTGAGCTGCATTGTTTAGGGACAATGACAAGAGAACAGTCTGTGCATGCTCCACACAGATGAGAAACATTTTCCTGATTATTATTTTCTGCCTGCAGTTGGCTGAACCTGAGGATGCAGATCCCAAAGACGGGACAAGTAACAATACTTTGTCAAAGTCATCTTCTCATCCCACATGAGTACTTTATGTTAGAGCCTTGCGGACCTTGGCTTTGGAAACAGTAGTTGGACAAAGTGTCCATTACCAGAGGTTTTAGGGTCAAATCCTGGGCAGTCGCCCAACAAGTTAGGCTCAATAATGCATCCTGGCATGCCAATTAAGGCACAAGCTACAGTGAAAAGCAGAGGTAGGAGATTTAGTCAGTGTGGCCATATGAGGAAGAGGAACAAATAAAAAGAGTCTGGTGACCCCCAAGTCTTTGGGGATCCTAACACAAGGCTTAGGTTTAAACAGAGGGCAAGTGTTACGCATAACTGAGCAGTTCTGGTCAAGGTGTGGTCCTGTTCGTCACTGAGCCTTTATTGTCTGTCTTCTGGTCCCTCAAGGTGGCCTGATGAGCTGCAGTAACTTCCAGGGAACCAAGTTCCTCCCCCGAGCTGGGGCCAGGGCTTCAGCCTTTTCCTTCCCTCAGCATGAGATTCTCAGGGAAATTTCAATTTTTTGGAGATCTGTTATCTCAAAGTGTGATGGCTGAGCAGAGAAGCACACATGTCAGTCCTATAATATCTCCTCCCCTGACGGGGTGGTTACATGCCTTGGCATTGTATCCTTAGCTTGTAGGAATGTAGCTTTTCAGCAGGCCTAGACTTATTACTGGTTTTCTGGTGATTGTGTTTGTGGTTGGTGGCCCCAGAACTGAGTGATATTAGCTTCAGAACTGTCCTAGTGTTGTTGTTGGCTGCAAGTGACCAAAACTGCCAGCAGCTAATAAAGGACAGGGAGTCTCCCGTGAAGATGATGGATCAGAGTCTTTTGTGGCCCCTGGCATTTACCTGCCAGTTTTGTGGTGAGTGCCCACTGCTCTAGGCGATGGGCACCATTAGGTTCCAGCTGTGCATTTTGTTTTTAGTGATTCACATTTATCACACGAGCTTTGTGCCAGCCACTGTGGATGATAGGTCTTGCCTCAGAGCCTAGGATATTATAGGTTCTAGGTGTTAGTAGGTTTTAGTAGGACCTAGGATGCATCATGTAGCCCAGGCTTGCCTCAAACTTGGGACAGTTCTCTTCCTAAGATCCCCCCACCCCCATTGCAGATGTAAGATGCCCAGCTTCTGAGACCCTCAAAGGAGACCTCTCCAGGTGGTACTTGCTCTTTTTGTTCTGGTAATATTTTCATAGATCTACCTTTCTCGTTCATGTGTCCCACCCCCATGATTTGGCTTACTCCCCACATTCTGATTCTTTTTTGAGTTAGGATCTCATGTAGCCCAGGCTGGTCTTGAATTCTGTATGTAGCCATGGATGGCCTTGAACTTCTGATTTTCCTAGCCGTACTTCCCAAATGCTGGGATCACAAGAGTGTGCCACTGGGCCTGGCTTTATTCTGATTGTTCTGAACATTTTACACCAGGAAATATCTGCTGAGCTGGCTCGGTGGTGAAGAGCACTTGATGCTCTTGAGGAACACCTGTGTTGAGTGTCCATCTCAGGAAGCTGACAACTGCGAGTAACTCTAGCTCAGGGCATGCAAACCCTCTTCTGGCCTCTTCAGTCACACACACACACACACACACACACACACACACACACACACACACACTCTCACTCTTTATTTTAGACCATCTTAGAAATCTCTTGTATGTTAGATTGACCCTAAGCCAGTACCCCTGAGCTACAGGCCCCCTCTATTTTCAGCGATGGCATCTGGTTTTGTTTATCTGTCTATGGCCTTAAACTTGCCCAGGCTATCCTGGAGTTTACAACCTTCCTGCCTCTTCCCTCTGACTTTCTTGGTAACTAATCTTAAATAATAGAAATACTGCATATTCATCTGAAAAGTGTAAAAGCAAATGTTTTATAGGAGAAGTTGACTTTTTTTTTTTTTTTACAAAAAATATTAAGACATAGCTAGGCATAGTGAGTGGCTCACATCTGTAATCCCAGAATTTGGAAGCTGAGGCAGGAGGATTATGGTAAATCCCAGGTTAGGCTGGGCCACAGAAATGAGACCCTGGGTCAAAAAAAAAAAAAAAAACAAGACATTAAAGAAGTTATTACCATGTGACAGGAGATATTTGTGCATGGAAAAACAAATGTCATCCAAGACTAATCTTTTCCTAGCAGGGGGGCACAGTGAGAAACTTGTTACCATCTTAGGTGGAGGGCAGAATCTAAAGGGGAGAGCCCTTGCCCATGCCTCCCTGTTTGCCTTTGTTCTGCTCTGAGCCTGGTTGGTGTTAGGTCTCAAGCCCTACAGAGCGAAGGGCTTTAAGAACACCTTAAGAAGATAAACTGAAACCCCCATTTCAGAGTGCTCCCATTGCCTGTAGATCTGAATGCTTTGCTTCTTAGGATTTGCAGCTTGTTGCATTTCTCCAAATCCTCAGCCATTGGGTCATCATTTGACTGCCTACCCCAGCTCAGGTATGAACATGCAGTCTTGTATGGCTCAAGTCCTAGTCTGTGATCACTGTCTTTGGGTGACATCTCTCTATGTCATCTACCTTTTTCTACTCTCTGTGGTCCTTGAGACTCATTTCCCTCTGCAAATGTCTCAGCTTTTTTTTTTTTTTTTTTTTTTTTTTTTTTTTTTTTTTTTTAATACAGAGCAGGAGTTAATAAACCACTGGAAGTGATTTCTGAAACAAGGCAGCTGCCCTGCCCTCTGGCTTCTAGACAGCTGATGTTTCTGAACGCATGCCCTGCAGGTGACCCGATCCCTTGTTTTTAACTCTTCTAGCTTCCGTTCAGCAGCCCTAGCCTAAGCTTCATCTTAAACTCAGTTCCCACCTGGATTCCTCTGGGTTTGCTGTTTGCCTGTTTGGGAACTTTCTTTTGGTTTTCCCATACACCTTAGGCTAGGACAGCTGGAATGATGGGTGAGGTGTGGTGGTCCATGCCTATAATCCTAGCACCTGGGAGGTGGAGGCAGGAGGATCAGGAGTTTGAGGCCATGTTTTAAGACACTGTCACAAGACAACAGCAACACAAAACCACTCACTGGGATATGGACCACAATATGGCCATAAATTATTCCCCTGTCTGTGGACACCAACACACATTTTTTCTTGTTTTGCAGTCTGGGGATTCAACTTGGGGGCTCATGCATATGAGGCAAGCATCCTCTGTTGGCCCCTTTGCAATATAATTTTTGTTTTGTTTTGAGGCAGATTGTCATCGTGTAGCCCAGGGTGGCATCAGCCTCCCAAATCCTGGATTTACATGTATGTGTCAGCCTGGCAGGCCCTGGGATTACAGGTGTATGTGTCAACACAGCACAAGGTGGCTTTCTACTCTGACCTTGGGCTTGGGCCAGGCCATGTGGACTGACCAGTGGAGCAGTCCTAACAGTGACTCAGCAGAAGCCTGGAAGGCACTGTGCATCAAGATGCTGCCACTTTCTGTTGGGAAAGCTTCCTCTACAGTTGTCCACTGTGACTTCCTAGCACTACCCAGTACCATCTGCTAGACAGACAGGCAATGCAGTTTAGACCAGCAGCCTCCGTGTTAGAGAGCCCCATCAAGACGGCCAACTCAAGGACCATGACAGGACACTGGGGACTAGTATGCCTGCCTTGGCTGGGCTTCTGCTGTCAGCAGCCACAATTGACTTCAAGGCTTGGGGGACTGGTGGCCTGGTGCTGCTAAGGAACTTTCACTACTCTAATCCATGACATACAGGGACAGTCTGAAAACAAATGGTGCTGTACAGAACATAGCACCACCCGTTTGTTTCAGAGGGACTAATTTTGCATTCAGTCTGTAGTCCATATGCCGGCAGCACCTAAAGCACTGCTCCCATGTAGGGGAGACGGGTCAGCGACAGAGGAGTGTGATGAGACCGCCAGGGAGTTGGTAGTTCTAGCACACTGTTTGAAAAGAAGAAATTTGAACTTAGACTTTGGAGGTAAAATCCCAAGGAAGCAGAGAAAATATGTGGGAGAAAAAAATTACTATATTTCTATAGATTGGCTGCACACAGAACATGTAATAAAAATATTATCAGAGTATAATAAGTATAAAATATATATGGTATATATATTTTTAAAAAGTATAAAATATAAGACATCATAGATGTATTCATGAAGGGATGACATATCTAATTTTAGTGATGAATAGTAACTAAATAGTAACTAAAATAGAAGAAGGCGGATGCAGTCTCATCATCTATCTAGAAGGACGCACAGGGTGCGGGCCCAGGAGTGAGCTGAGCCTGGTGGTTTAAGGTCCACAGTCGCTGGTTGTGGATTCAGTTGGGTCATTCCACCCCAGTTATCTGGGTGTTCACAGATTCTGCTCTTACTTGGCTGCCATCCTGACAGTTCAGGCAATTGCTTCACTTCCTTTGTTTGTTTTTCTACCCAAGCAGAAATAGCCTTAGTTTATCTGATTTGCTGCAGTGACACGTGAGAACGTGCTACCTGAAAAGTTGGGGAGGAGTCTGAATACTGTGGCTTGCTCTAGACGGTGGGGCTTCGGGTGACTGTCTCTGAACATTCCGAGGCCAGGGGCTTCTGTTCAGCACTGTGTGTTTGGATATGAACATGGCTAACAGTAGGATAGGGCTGTGCAGGCTTAGACATACTAAAGATGTGGGCCAGAATGGTGTGACTTGGGCCTGGCCTGGTGACGCACACCTTTAATCCCAGCACTTGGGAGGTAGAGGAGGGTAGATCTCTGAGTTTGAGGTTATCCAGGTATACATTACAAGTCCAGACAGCCAGGGCTACACAGAAAGAAACTGTCTCAAAAAAAAAAAAAAAGTTATGATTTGGGGCCAGAGAGATGGACTGCTGATTAAGAGTGCTTGCTGCACAATCATGACAGCCTGACTTTGAATCCACTCATAGCACAAGCATCAAGAACATGGTTTTGCCCATGTCTGCTGCCTTATGCCATGGTGTTAAAGACACAGCATTGCTGGGACTTGCCAGCCTAGTTGAAAAATGTGAGCTCTAGACCGTGCCTCAAAGAAATAAGGTGGAGTGAGAGAAGAAGGGTACTTGACATATTCTGTGGTTAGGAAATCAGTTTTTAAAATAAATTTCAAAAGGAATGATATGACCCCAGCCTCACCATTTTGATTCACATTGCTGTAACAAAGGGTTAGAGACTGCCTATTTTATAGAGGAGAGGTTCCCTACCTCATAGTTTTAGAGCTGAAGATCCAAGGCTGGGCAGCTCCATTCAGGCTCTGGTAACAGCTTTTTGGATACATCACAAATGGCGTCACACAGTGGGAAGACTTGGGCATAGCAGGGGTGTGTGCCACTTGGAAAGACAGGAACCTGGGAGGGGTAGGCTTGTTCTTTTTATAACAACCATACTCTCACACAAACTAGCCCCCTGCTGGGAAACCTGTACACATCACGGTATGCTATGGCCTCACCTCCCAGTAGGTCATACATCCTAAAGGTGCCACCACCTTTCAATACTGTTTCAAGCTTCCAGCACGTGAACCGTGGAGGACACTTCCAAACTGTGGCAGTCTCCCTATGTGTCTGACTGACAAGCAGGCAGGCACGGTGCCACTTTCATTAGTGGGTAGGCACTACACTGTAAACTTTGGTAAAACTGATTGTCCTCTAAGACTTAAGCGGGCCTCTCCTTCTGTTTTCCTGGCCTCCAAGACCCAGAGTTGTCACCAGCCTCAGAGCCCAGGAGAGGAGAGGAGAGGACTGCTCCCACCAGTCAGACCATGGACTTGCTGTGGGCAGCTGGAGGCTCTTTTCTGTTGTTATTGCAGTATGTTCAAGCTTAGATGCCTCTCTCAGAGGGTTTCAGGCTTCCATGGCCGACTGGCTGGGTAGCAGGTGTGACTACTTGATGGAAGGCCCTGGGCAAACTACAAATAGTCTTTGAAAGCATTAAATGTTTTAAAAAGCACTGTGCTGTCAGAGGAAGTTTGGTGTGTTTCTTGCTTTTAATTTTCAAGGGGTCGTCATGCCCACAGTAACTGTGTTACATTTGTTCCTCTGATTAGCAGGCCAGGGCTCCAGATCCCCCTTGTCCTCACCTGTTTAATTAGACAGGTACTTTTTGCTTGTTTGTTTGAGAAAAGCATCACCATGTAGAGCAGGCTGGCCTGGAAATCACAGAGATCTGCCTGCCTCTGCCTTCTAAAGCTTGGTTTTAAAGGCAAGAGACATCAGACTCAGTCCCTAGTTGCTGATTTTGTTTGTTTGCTTTTTGAGAAAGGGTTTCTCTGTGTAGACCAGGCTGGTCTAGAACTCACAGAGCTACACCTGCTTCTGCCTCCCAAGTGCTGGGAATAAAGGTGTGTGCCACCGTTGCCTGACTCTAGTTGCTGATTTTTAATACAACATTTAAAATAGAAATAAGGGACCAATAAGATGGCTTAGAGGGTAAAGGTGCTACCAAGACTGACTACTTGAGTTTGATTTCCAGGACCCGTATGGTGGAAGGAGAGAACAGATTTCAGCAAACTGTCTTCTGACCTCTATATGACCTGATGGGCATACATGTGCTATGGCACATAGATACTCTCACATGTGTGAGTATCAACACACACATGTACACACGAATGCACTTGAGTGCACACACACACACACATACACACACACACACACACACACACACACACACACCAAATGATTGAGTAAATAAATGTAAATTGAAAAGAAAATTTATTTTTATAGTTTCTAAAAAAAAAACACTCCTATTTTACCTTACAATAATAATTGTTTATGTACTTTTCCCCTTGTAAGTTTTTAGGTTTTGAGACAGAATTTATTGTGTTCAAGGCAGGCCTCAAATTTGCTATGTACTTGAGGATGATCTGAACTTCTGATCCTTCTTCCATGTGCTGGGTCCACATGACAGGGTTGGCATCCAAGTGTTTTTATTCTGCACCATAATGTTAGCCTGACATCTAGTGGCAGAATAGGTATATTGTCGCCGTTATTAGCACGCTATTCATTGCAGGTGCATTGATTTAACCACACTTAGAGCACTGTTACAAATAGGTACTTCTTTTCTTTTTCTTTTTCTTTTTTTAAAAGATTTTATTTATTTATTATGTATACAACATTCTGCTTCCATGTATATCTGCACACCAGAAGAGGGCACCAGATTTCATAACAATGGTTGTGAGCCACCATGTGGTTGCTGGGAATTGAACTCAGGACCTCTGGAAGAGCAGTCGGTGGTCTTAACCTCTGAGCCATCTCTCCAGACCTAAACAAGTACTTTTTAAAGGAAACAGCTTGACAAAAAATATGTCATAGGATTTGGGTATCATTAAAATAGAGACGAAAGCAATGAGAAGAAAATTGGCCAAAAAAAAAAAAAAAAAAAAAAAAGGCCAAAATTGGATGAGGTGGCACATGCTTGTGCTCTCTTGCACTCAGGAGGGTGAGGCAGGAGGATCAAGAGTTCAAGGCCAGTCTAAGCTAAATAGGGAGGCCCTGCATAAAAAAGCCCAATTCCCATGTGTGGTGATAGTCTACTGGTGTCCTTTTCTACCTGTGCCAGGAGAGACCCGTGCACCGTCTATGTTATGGCGATCTCGGGATTGTTTTCTGAAGTGTATTAGTATATTTTGTTGCTGTGATAAAACACTCGAAAAGGCAACATCAGCAGGAAGGTGGTGCATGCCTGTAATCCCGGCACTCAGAGGCAGAGGCCAGGTGATCTGAGAGTTTAAGGTCTACTTGGGCTACAGAGCGAGTTCCAGGACAGCCAGGGATACAAAGAGAAACCCTGTCTCAAAATGAAAAGAAAAGATACAGAGTCACTTGGCCATGTGGGGTCCCAGTCATGAAGTAGGGAGAGATTATGCCTCCAGCAATTTGGGTCTTCCCTCCTCAGTTAAGGTTTTCTGGAAAAACCTTCATAGACCTGCCCAGAGATGTGTCAACTGGGCGATTCTAAATCTTGTCAAGCTGACAATGTAGACTCATCATCACACGGAAATTCTTTTGGTTAAGGTTAATATAGAAGTTTATTTATATATTTTGACACATCTTTTTTCTCTTTTTAAATTTCCAGCAACAGAAGGTACTCTCTTCAGACCTAAAACCAAAATCAAAATGATAGTTTTAAGAGAGAAGAAACCCAAACTAAACTTGGTGACGGCCCCTGATGCTGTGAGGCTGCCTAGCACTCAGAACTGTGCCATGCTCTGTAGATGGAAGTTTCTGTCCTACCTGGTCCTGCAGCCGTTTAGTTCCAAACAAACACACAGAGGCTTCTATTAATTATAAACTGTTTGGCCTGTTGCTCAGGCTTCTTATTGGCCAGCTCATTCTTAATTATTAACCCATTTCTATTAATCTGTGGATCTACATATTGTCTTGGCTTACCAATGGTGCCTGGACTTCTTGATTCTACAGCAGCCACATGGACTGCACCTCTGCCTTTCCTCTTCCCAGAATTCTTCTAGTCTGTTTGCCCCACCTATACTTCCTGCCTGGCTATGGCCAAACAGCATTTTATTGAACCAATACGAGTGACAAATCTTTAGTGTACAAGAGCGTTATCCCACATCAGTGGTCTACTCAAGGTCACCAGCCCAGCTTTGTGGCAGAGCAAGATACATAACTGTTTCCACTTATAGACAAAGCAAAGTCACAGGGTGCTCTGAAGATCATGAGGGCCCCGCAGATGCCAAGTGCCCCTCTGCTGGTGGAAAAGAGTGCCTGTTGCTCTTTGCCCATACAGCTTTGACATAGGTCTGGCCACCCATACGGGAGATGTCGAGGAATCTGATCCTTAGCTGTACCAATTTCTGACAGCATCTAACATGGTGAGCCTACTTCCAGAGGCTCCCTATGGACTGCCCAGGGGAAGCTTGAACTCTGTGTGAGCTCCATCTGTCACCCTCTTCCTGAGATACCCATGGGTCATGTAGTGTGTGTCCCCCTCACTTTCACAGACCTGGCTAGATTCCCTGTGGTGTGCGCCTGCTGGCTTTGAGCTCAAGAACATCAGTGGCTCAAAGATAAAAAATGGTTGCTGAAAGACATGCCACATGTGAGCCTTACTTTCATGTTGAGAGTGGAATGGTGGTTACCAGAGGCTGGGCACAAGGGAGAGGAATGATGGACAGGATGAGCAGTGGGGAACAAGGTACAGTTAGAGGGGAATTAAGGGTGCCATGTGCTAGATAAACTATATTTTTCAAAAACCTAGAAGAGATTATGCGTGTCTGCAAAATGTGAGATGAATATATGCTGTGGTTTGGCCACCAGACAAAGTGTACCCATATGAGAACACCACGAGGGACTTTATAAATGTGCAACATTTTGATGTATTTGTTCCTCAAAAGGTAAAACTGATAATGTGAAGTGAATTAAAGGTGTTTTACTTACTGTTAAAAAAATCTGCAGTATATTTTTGGGGTTACAGGTGGTGCGTGGGCAGCTGTGTGTGGTTCTGTGTATGTTCTGCCCACTCAGTGTTTCATGCAGTGTGAGCAGGGCTGGCAACACAGTTTGTGAGATATATGAGGATGTGGGCTTCCCATTCAAACAGCAGGCACCCAGTGTGACAGACGGCACCGGTTACAGGCCACTATGCTGGCTCCCTCCCCCAACTCTTTCTTTCTCTGGCAGTGTTTCACTATGTGGTCCAGTCTGGTTTCATACATCCATGCTCTTCCTGCCTCAGCTTTCCAAATGGTGGGATCATAGGTTCGCTGTACCAGGTTAAGACAATGTTTTCTGTGGTCTCTTCCATGCCAGGGGCCTGAGCCAAGAATGAGAATGAACCGTTGGTTATATCCAAACCCAACATTAAGTTAGTTTCACTCTTTCCTTTTTTTTTTTTTAAAAAAAAACTTAATTAAAATGTCAAAATGGGACAAAACGTGTTACAAAATCTGTTATTGCACCATTTTAAGCATAGTCAGTGCACGAGACGCGGGCAATGTCATGCAGTTGTCGCCACCATTCACAGCAGTTCAGGAACCGCACTCCTTAACTGCTAACTCCTCATTCTCCCAAACTCTCAGCCCTGGAACCAGCAGCCTGCTTACTTCTACCAGTTGACCGCCCTTGGTACCATAGCCTAGTAAGACCTGTCACAGGGATTGCTTTTCTCTGAATGGCCGATTTCACTTGCCACGATGTCTTTAAGAACTACACACTGCGTGCCAGTTTCTTCCCCTTTAAAGGTTTAATGGCACTCCTTTTGGCTAGACCACATTTTGCTTACCTATCCATCTCCTAAAGGACAAATGATGCTCTATCATATGTATATGTTCCATTTATTTTCCTGCTAGTCAGCAGACCCTTCCATTGTTTCCACAGTGCTACTGTAAACATGGCTGTGTAGAACCCCCTTAAGGTTGTATTTGGGGGCCGGAGGAGATAGTGAAGTTTATAAAGTGTTTGCCATGTAAAGCATGAGGACCTGAGTTCAGTCTCATGTGAAAATCCTGGCATGGTGCTGTGTGCTTGGAATCCCTAGGGCTTGGTGCCTGGCAGCTTAGTGAGCCTCAGGCCCCAGTGAAAGACCCTGTCTCCAAAAACAGTGAGTGGCTCCCGAGGAGTGGAATCCAAAGCTGACTCTGGACTCCACACACATTGTATACATGCATGCGAATACCTCTCCATGCATCCATATATGCACAAATTCAAACCCATCTCCCAGCCCCAAAGACTGTTTCCAACTCTTTGGGTTGGTACTTAGAAGAGATGATCACTGGCTTCTGTTTTTAAGGTTTGAGGTGTCTCCACGCGGACTTCTACAGCTGCGGCACTGTCTACTTTCCCAGCAGGGAACAAGGGTTTCAGTCTCCGTATTTCACCATCACATCTTCTCTCCCTCCCCCCCACCTCTCCCTTCTCCCCCTCTCTCTCTTCTCTCTCACCTCCTCCTCCTCCTTCCTCATCCTCCTTTTGTCTGATAGTAGCATCCAAAAGGTGTGAGGCTGCATCTCATTGTGACTTTGCATTGGGTCTGTCCAGCTTTGTCTTTAAATTTGTTTTCCTTGCCACGGTGACTGTTTTCTGCTTCTTTGTAGGAAGGAGATGAAGTTGCTGGAGCAGTCCGGCTCTCTCAAAGGCTCCTTGAGTGCAGAGCAGCAGTTGTCACTCATCAGTGGCTGCGGTAACCTAGCAGAAGCAGTAGAGGGCGCCATGCACATTCAGGTGAGTCCCAGCCAAGGCATGCTGTTTTGAAGAGACTGAAGTTGTCTTGCTGCTTTTCTGGAAGCACCGCAGCAAGATTCCACCATGGAGCTGTGGACATTTTGTGCCTCCAAGGTCAGAATTTTGTTCTGTGTGACAGAAAGCAGGGTCATCAAAACATCCCTCATTCAGATGCTCATCAAAGTACGATGACAATGTGTCTTAGAGTTGTCAGAATATTGAGGAAGAAATGGGTTTCTGGACTCCTAACACTATTTTATTTTGCCCTGTCACTTGGGACTTGCTCTGTAGACCAGGCTGGCCTTGAACTCACAGAGTTCTGTCGCAGGAGTGCTGAGGTTAAAGGTGAGTACCACCAGGTCTGGCTGGTCTACCACCATCTCAAATGGACACATTTCACACTAACAAGTAGAAAATTGAAGGAAGTCACCTAAAAGAAAACCTTCAGCATTTAGATTTTAGATAATTTCGCTAAAAGGAAAAAAAAGGAATTATCACAGGTACTTTTTGCTTGCCATTTATCTGGAGAATGGTAGTGGTTGCTCCAGGCAGAGACTGGCATCTAGGCGCTGGCACTGCAGCTTTCCAGGCTACTGTCACTATAGCTCATGTACCTACCCTGCCGCCAGTCCCTGCTCCTGTCTTAAGTGCAACTGTCACTCTCTGCTATAAGCTTGAAATGAATTTACTTAAAACTCAGAGGCTATTCTCAGTACTCCTCAGTGTTTGTGTTCTAACGGGACGTGCTGAGGACATGGAGAAGCTAGAGAGGTCACTTGTGTCTCATTGTGGACCCTGTCCTGAGAGGTTAGTTCCTTGTCTCTGTGGCTCAGATTTCTCCACTTCCTTTATCAAGTGTGTGGAGGGGCAGAGATGGAGAGGAGTGTTTTCAGTTCTTCTCTATAGAATAGAGCAGTCACACTTACCATTGGCTTCAGTTGTCTGTGGTCAGTAAGAGTCCAAAATACTATTGTCACAATGACAACGTAAGCAACACAGTCCTATGACACTTTCCAGTGTGTTGTTTTGTGGTTCTTTACTGTTAGTTATTTCTGTTAGTCTCTCACTTGATAAATTGAATGTATCATATACATGCATGTCGAGGAAAGGCAGCACAAATAATGTTTGGGCTGTCTGTGGTTTGGGCAAAGGCTGACCTGGAGCTTACCATGTAGCTCAGGATGGCTTTGAACTTGCAGCTGTCCATTTGCCCCAGTGTCCTGAATGCTGGGATTACAGCATTGTGCACCATACTCAGTTGTCTGTTCATCTCTGTCTCTTGGTATGGTATAGGCTGTATGAAATACGGGGCCCCAAAGGGAGGGGTTAGAGGGTGTCTGGGTGAGCTTGCAGATGTCCTGTTTCCCCATTAACTCGCCGGGCTTGCTTCTGGAGAGCATAGAAGCCACCTAGGTCTGGTTGTGGTGGAACAGCTTCTTCCTGTGGGTTTAAATTTGAAGGAAGTGTGTTCTTTATGTATTGGGATTGTGTGTGTGTGTGTGTGTGTGTGTGTGTGTGTGTGTGTGTGTGGTGTGTGTGTGTGTGTAGAACAGGCAGTGACAAAGGCAGGTAGGAACCTTCTCTGCAGCCTGTGGTCAGAACACACTTCAGTCAGACAGGCCTGGGGACAATCTCAACACAGTGTGACTGGGTAGCTTTGATATGTGCATTAACTTCTGAGCTCCACTTCCTCGTTTGTATGAGGACACTAACCTCACTCTGGAGTGGTGTGAGGATTTCCATCTGAGAATCTGTCTAAGGTGACTCTTCTGGAAGGCAAGTCTCTACTTATCCAATGACATGATTAAAAGTCACCGCTTTTGGGGGTTGATTTGATGTGAGAGCTGCCAGCCTCCCAGGGGCATTGGCCTACACCCCCTGTGGCTCTAAAATCCAAAGATTCTCAGGTATCATCTTTGCATAGACTCAGTGTCCATCCATCTCCTCCTGTGGACTTTAGATAATCTCAATGTTCTATCACACCTGACACAATAACCGTGCTATGTAAATAGTGGCTATGCTGTCCAGCATAGGGGACAATGGTGAGAAAAGTCTGCAGATACCTAGTGGAGGCACAGTTTGCTTTTTTTTCACCCTTCATGTTTTCAATCTGAAGCTGGTCGGATCCCTGGAACCTGCTGATGCAGCAGCACAGCTGCATCTGGCTAAGTAGCAGACTGCCTATTATAATTACACATACACCTGATTTAGTTATAGAGTGTGATCCGACATGTGCACATGTGATGTACCACTGTGATTTTCCCAGTTTCTCATTTCGCAAAGCATTTTGGTCCTGTCTCCCATCAGGAGTCTCTAATTCCAGCATCTTGTCACATCTTGGGTCTGTCTAGCCAGGTACCCAGAGATGTTTTGTTTCTTCAGAGATGTTCATAATACAGCTTTTGAATTCATGCATGAACTTTCACCCCCAACCAGGTGTGGTGGTGCATAGTACTCCCTGCACCTGAGAGGTGGAGGCAGGAGCAGTTCAAGGTCATTCTTGGACACATAGTGAGTTCTAGGTTAGCCTGGGCCCTGTGAGATCGTCCAAACCTTCCCCAGCATGCCCACCTTTCCAGAAATAGAAATAAATTTTATCCCCTCCTCAGTTATTTATTCTCGAACACTGAGGCTATTCCCTCTTCTGTCACAGGACACATGGTTTTGCAATGAGACAACCTGCCATGTTGCTTCCTTTTAAGTTACTTTTAGAATGCTTATTTACACATATTCCAGCATGGGTGGGTGTGAAGACATGCCTTCGGATAATGAATAAACCTGTGGTTCAAAACTTTCTTGCTATGTTTTCCAGGTTGGCCTGGAATTTGTGGTTCAAGTAATATTCCTCAGCCTCAGCCTCTGGAGCACTGGAGTAAAGTCAGGTATCACCATGCCTGGGGATTTCTTTGACTTCTGTCCCCATTTTGAAAAAATAGTCTAGCAGATAATCACCATAACCACCTAATACAGTGTATTGTGGGGGCTGGAGAGATGGCTCAGCAGTTAAGAGCACTTGTTGTTCTTTCAGAGGACATGGGTTCAATTCCTAGCAACCACATGGCAGCTCATAACCATCTGTAACTCCAGTTTCAAGGAACCAGACACCCTCTTCAGACCTACATCCATACGTGCAAGCAAAACACTTATTATACGTAAAATAAAATAGATCTATTTTATTTTTAAAAAAATGAAAAATCTTCAATAGTGTGAGGACGTTGTAGTGACTTGGATATAAAGTCAATTCTTTAAGGGATAGTCTTAAGGGGACATATGCTACTGTATGAGGTCCTTGACCCAGAAAATGATTCATAGATGATAGTTATTTTATAAACTGTATATTGTATGATTTGTGGACAATTTTTGACAACAAATAAATGGCATGGAGCAAGAGATGGTGTTTCCTATGTAGCAGACGCCATAACTAAAGTCTGTCTCTGTTTTCCAAGTAATGAAAGTGTTTATGTTGAGCTCTGTCTGTTATGTGCAGCAACCAGAGCTGGGAGAGGAAGGGAGGAGAATTGAGAGGAGCAATTCAGACCCTGCTAGGTTTAATTCCTGTAAGAGACTGCATTGGGAAACTGTCTCCAGGAACAGGGAGAGAGTGCGCAGGGCTGGGGAGGTTTAAGGCAGATAGGAGTTGACAGGTGGAGTTTGGGGAGCATAAGGGGGTCATGGGGAGCATGGAGGAGAAAGCAGTGGAGGCAGGAGTGACTCAGGGTGGCTTTTAATGACAGCTCACAGTTCCTTAGAATAAATGAGTTAACACTTCTAACACGTCCAGGATAATATCATCACCAGGACACTCAGTGACCTTTAGAAACAGTTTGGGTTGTAACAGTCAGTGTTTTCCCTTAGAAACAGAGTCTGGCTTGTAATTTCTGTCCTGATAGAATCTTCCCAAAAGGACGGCCTGAAGAGGTGACACTAATCAGAAAGGGAGGTGGGAAGGAAGTCACATGGTGATCCCATTTGCTAGATTTTATTGGGCATGCTTGTGTAGGTTTTCTTTCTTTTCTGACAGGGTCTCACTCTGTAGTTCAGCTCAGGTTAGCTTAGAATTCACTATGTAGCCCAGGCTGACCTTGAACCTAAGAGCATCTTTCCATCTCAGTCTCTCAAGAGCCAGGATTATAGGCATGGGTCACTACATAGGGTTTGTAGTTTCTTTAAACAATAATTTTTGGAATTCTTATTTCTTTGTTGTGTTAGTTATCAAACACCAGGGTGTTGCATATGATACTCAAGTTTTCCACTGCTGAGCCATAGTACACAAGTTCTCCATTGGTGATCTACATCTCCAGTCCTCATTTAGATGAGGCCTTGCTATGTAGCAAAGGCTGTCCTTGAACTTGTGATCCTGCTGCCACCATGACAGGTAAATGATAAACTTAATAATCCAATGTCTATAATTAGTACCTATCAGAGTTTCATCCTTTGTTTACCAGGCAAACGAATGAACAAAACCTTCATAGAAAAACCATGTAATGGTATGCTGCATGTTTTAAAGACTATGTTAATGTTTTTAATACCCAGGAATGTTAAATATACAGCTTGGAGAAGGCTGGGTATAGTGAGTCACTCCTATAATTGTGCCATTTAAGAGGCAAAGGCAAAGAGAATTGATGTAAACTTGAGGCCAGCAAGATCCCATTTCAAAAATAAACATTTATGTATTGTCTGTACACACACACACACACACACACACACACACACACACACACACAAGTCACAGAGAACTAAGTGTTTTCTCAGGTCCATTATCCCAAAACAAATCCACTTCTTACTATATTTAATTTCCTTAAGACTGTATCAGATAGAAGTACAGTGTTTGAGCTTAATTTCCATCTGTGAATATCAAGAAAGATGGAGTCTCAAAGCCCACTGATGTCTGTCCACAGGGCCTCACACAGCTAGGAAACAGCCAGCCCTGTCACTGAACTGCACCCCACAAACCTTCGGGGACCTTTAGTTTTTGTTTTTGCTTTAAGACAGGATCTTATGTAGCCCAGGCTGGCCTCAAACTTGCTATGTAGCTGAGGCTGGCCTTGAACTCCTGGCCTTCCTGCCTCTTGCTCTAAAGAGCTGGCATTACAGGTGTGTGCTATTACTGCCGCACTTCTAGAGCCGCCTCAGCAGCTACACCCATTCTCAGTTCCCACAACTCACTTTTCCTCATAGAAAAATAGGGTGCTAGCAGGCTGTTTTCTTTTCTTAAAATGGTTATTGTGGGGGAAATGTTCAAAAGTGGGAGGGGGAGCTAAGATAAGCAGATGCACCCAGGGAGCTGCCGAAGCTCCTCAACCCCAAACAGTCCCATTGTAGGATTTGCTTCTTCCCCCAAGATAATCTCCCCAAGTCCCAGAGGGCAGGAGTACAATTGAAAAGGTTTCCTAGCACTCTTGAAATGTGGCAGCCTCTGAGAAAGAAACTGGAATTTCTAGAACTTAATTCAGTTTTGAAACCAAATCTTGCCTGGCAAGAAAGTCTACCATACAGGAAAATAAGCTGTGTCTCAAAAGCCGGTCTGAAAGTGTCACCCTCCGAGGAGCATTAAGACTCATTAGCTGCTGGAGGAGGCATAATCTGATCTCTGTGACTGAAGCCGGGGGATAAGGTGGCTGGTGGGAGCCGTGAGAGTGGCTTATTAACTCAGAAAGTTCAAATGGAGCTTGCTTCCAAAGGCAGGGCCACGGCTGAAATCTAGAAGCCCTAGTCACACAGTCCCTGCAGACACTGGGAGTTTTCATCTGAACCTCACCTTTCTTTACAGCTTAGAAAGTTTACTGCTGTCATTTGGAAAGGGCGTCCAGATACTGGTATCAGTTACAGGAAGCTGCGCAATAAGTAGCAGCATTTTTGAAATGTCTGTGTTCTTTTAAAGAATGGACCTACTGGACTTGTGGTCTTACTCACCAAGGCTCACAATGGTGGCTTTAGGGATGGAGGCAGCTGAAGGGGATGGGCACAGGCCGATAGCATGGCATCACTGAGCCTGGCACAGGGGTGTGCACAGAAACTGGAATTCCACAGTACTCTGTGTCATGTCTTGAGATGGGTCTCACTAGGCATGTGACATCTGTTTTTATATGTTAACGTATTTTTTAATATAGATTTTTGTTGTTTGTTTCATTGCTGCCTGGGGATTGAATTCAGAGTCTTGTGCCTACGAGGCAAGTATTCTACCACAGAATGTAGCTTTAACTCTCTTAAACTTTTAAGAAATGAAGTAGAATTTACTAAGGCTGTAGTTATTTATTTGTCTGTTTGTTTTGTGACAGGGTGTCATGTAGCCCAAGCTGGCCTTGAACTATCTATGTAGCTAGGGTTGGCCTTGAACTGCTGACTCTCCCAGCTGTCTCCCACCAGCACTGGGACTGTAGATGTGCATTACCACACAGGCAAGATATCATTTGTATGACAAAATGTGCTTGTCGCGGTGTTCAGTACCGTGTGCATGTGAGAAATGCCTACACAGCTGGCCTGTGACGGGTCAGCAGGTAAAGGTGCATGTGGCTTGCCACCACCAGGCTTGGCAACCTTAGTTCAATCCCTGGGACCCTCATGGTAGAGGAAAGTTGTCCTGAAAGTTGTCCTCTGATCTCCACACATGCCAGGGTGTGCACTCACACACTAAATCAATAAATGTAATAAAAATACGTCGGGTTGGAGAGGTGGCTCAGAGCTTAGGAGTGCTTGCTGTGCTTGCAGAGAACCTGAGTCTGGTTCCCAGCACCTACATCCAACAGCTCACAACTGCCTGTAACTCCACTTCCACAGGTGCCAGTGTCTTCTTTGGCCTCCGTGGGCACCAACACACATGTGGCATGCATTTAGACAAACTCATATGCATATAATAAAAATATAGAGAGAAATTAACTCCACCCTCCCCTCCAAACCCAAACAATACAGTTGGCTGTGGTGGCACACACCTATGACTGCAATAATTTGAGAAGCTAAGGCAGGGGGATTACTGTTAGTCCCGGGCCAGCCTGGGGTACATACACAGACAGTTGGATCCCTGGAAAGACTGGGGCCAACTAGCCTGGTCTATGTGGTGAAGTTCCAAGTCAGTGAGAGACCCTGCGTCACACACAAGGTGGAAGGCACTTGGCCACCCACTTGAGGCTGTCCTCTGACCCTTCATCGGAGAACTGTGCACATGTATATCGGCACCCACGCATGTACCCCTCTATTCTATCCCACAACTGATATCAAAAAAAGACACCCCCCCTCCCCTGAGATTTTTACTGGCATTCAAGTGACAATAGATTAGTATGGAGAACTGGCTTGTGACAAGATTGTACCTTGGAATCCATGTACATGGTATGATCCTCTATTTCATTTTTTAAAAAGATTTTATTTATTTATTATGTATACAACATTCTGCTTCCATGTATATCTGCACACCAGAGGAGGGCACCAGATCTCATAACGAATGGTTGTGAGCCACCATGTGGTTGCCGGGAATCGAACTCAGGACCCTTGGAAGAGCAATTGGTGCTCTTAACCTCTGAGCCATCTCTCCAGCCCCCCTCTATTTCATTTTTAAAAACATTCTCTCATATGTTTTGTAGATTTTTTGTTTGTTTGTTTTTTTGTTTTTGAGACAGGGTTTCTCTGCGTAATTTTGGAGCCTGTCCTGAAATTTGCTTTGTAGATCAGACTGGCCTTGAACTCTCTCAGAAATTCACCTGCCTCCGCCTCTCCAGTACTGGGATCAAAGGTGTGCGCCGTCACTACCTGACATATTTTGTAGATTTTAGTAGCAACTTTGCATGTATTCTGCCAGATATATTTGTAAATTCTTAGTGATTTTAGATCCATTTTAATAGCTCTGTCAAAAATAACCCCATCCAGTTGTTCCGTTCATTGGCCTTATGTCCTGGAGTCTTGCTAAACATACTCATTATGTCTAGCAGTTTTTTGGTGGTGTTTTAGAATTTTCCATTTAGGTAGTCATGTATCTGAATAACTTTCCAATTGCCATGACTTTTATTGATGGAATTTCTGTGCCGATAACAGCTGTCTCATGTGGTATCGATCAGGAATATAAGATTTGATTCCTATGCCACTGTATCTTTTTTTTTATTATTATGGGGGAACGTATTCTGTTTTTCATGACTAATTGTGATGTTGAGTTCCTTTTTTGAATTTATTTTTGGTGCCTCTATCAAGTTGAGGAAATTCCCTTTAATTCCAGTTTGTTGAATGTTGATAATGAATGGATGTTGAACTCTGAATTTTGTCAAATGTATGTTCTTTGTTCACTAAGAGAACTTTATGGAGTTAGCTGTGAGTCTGGTGATGCACCTGGCTGTGTTAGCTATGGCTGCGTACCCCATTAGCTGTGGAGTCTGGCTGTGTTATCTATGGTAGGGTAACCTGTTATCTGTGAGTCTGGTGATGCACCTGGCTGTGTACCCCATTAGCTGGAATCTGGTGGTGCTCCTGGCTGTGTACCTGTTAGCTGGAAGCCATGCTGTCTTAAAGCAATGGCAAACACATTTTATGGTGGAGATGCTTTACAAAGTGGCTCTGGCTTTGTTCTCTCTTGACATGGATATTGGTCAGGGTTGCTGTCTCCCAAGGCTTAGTTGGACCTGCAGGCACCATTTTAAAGATGGACCTTTCATATCTGCCAAGTTTGTGGATGGAGCTTGCAGTCCCTCTTCATGGACTCTCACTGACTGTCTTCACAATAGAGTAGCAGGTATAGCATGTGGCAGAACCTGCAGTTTCCATGACTAAGCCTTAGAAGTCGTGGGACCATTCCTCCCTCATTTCCTAGGTCACACAGGCCAGACCTATTCGCCATGAGCAGGGACTGTACAAAGATGTGATTTCTGGAGACAGCAGTCACCGGTGTCCGTCTTGGAGACCAGCTACATGCGTCAAAGGCAATTTTCTCTTTGCCATTTTTACCTGATGTTTTACTACAGCATCCATCTCCCTTCTGCCACTTTGCCATCAGAACATTTAAGATGCTGATCTTTACTTAAGTTCTCAGTGTTTAATGGTTCTGGTCTCTACATTTTCGCTGGATCCAGTTCAACTGATTGTTTTCTTTCTTTTTAAGTGTGCTTTTCTGTAATTTTCCACTGAGTGTCGATACTGATTCTTCCCATTAGATTGCTGGTTTGATGAATGGAGTCCAGTCCATCCAGGTAAGAAGTGAGCTGCAGGTGCATTTTGCTGTTTCCATAGTTAGTTGAGGTCTGCCGTGAGCTCCAAATGCCACTGCACCTTTATGTCCCCACTTCATGAGTCTCCCACAGCAGCAGCCACATGGCTCCTGTCCACTTTTGCAGCCAAGGAGAGCTCTGTCTGCCCTCCAGCTGCACCCAGACTGTCCTGGGAGCCCCATGGAGAAGAGCTTTCTTTCTTTCTTTTTTTTTCCTTTTTTTTGGTTTTTCGAGACAGGGTTTCTCTGTGTAGCTTTGGAGCCTATCCTGGCACTTGCTCTGGAGACCAGGCTGGCCTCGAACTCACAGAGATCCGCCTGCCTCTGCCTTCTGAGTGCTGGGATTAAAGGCATGTGCCACCAACCCCCGGCGAGAAGAGCTTTCTGAGGTAAGCATCACTAGTGTCTGGTCCTCACACTAGCACACACTTTATTTGTACTTACTGTTGCTCACCTCTTGCTATGCAGTTTTCATAAGTTAAATTTTGTATGTATGTATCAAGAAAAAAATCGGTATGTATCAAGAAAAAAACCTCAAATTATGAAAACTCTAGCTTTAACTCATCACAGATGAAGGCATAGAAAACACAAACACAGCATCCTTCTGCCTTGGTCATCACGGATAATTCCCATGACTTTGGGTGGACATTTGAAGCTGTGGAGAATACCGAAGCCTGCACGTTCTTAATACACATACATACTGATGACAAAATTTAACTTATAATCTGCTTTCCACATCCCAGGTAGCAATGGAATTCCAAGGTTTTTCTTCATTTTATAAGCTGGATCAGAACTCCAGTACTTAAAATAAAGAAAGTGGGCTGGATGTGGAATCATACACCTGTAATTCTAGCCATTGGGAGGGCTGAGACAGGAGGATTACTGTGAGTTTGAGGGCACTTGGGCCATACTAGTGAGCCCGAGGCAGTCTTGATTACAGTGTGAGACTCTGTCTCAAGAACAAATGAACAAAATACAAATTTATTAGGAATTTTAGCCGAGAAGTGGTGGCGCATGCCTTTAATCCCAGCACACAGGAAGCAGAGACAGGCAGATCTTAATGAGTTTGAGGCCAGTCTGGTCTACAAAGTGAGTTCCAGGACAGCTAGGACTGTTAAAAAAATAATGGGGCATGAGGATGTAGCTCAGTTTGTGGAATAGTTAGGATTCACAGAGCCCAGGTTCCATCCCCATGTTGTATAAACTGGATGTGGTGGTTCGGAACTATAATCCCAGCATTTAGGATTTAGAGGCAGGAGGAGCAGAAGTTCCAGATTGCCCTTGGTTACATATCAAGTTTTCGGGCAGTCTGAAAACTAAGCATTTGTACTTAATAATATAGTACATCCATTTCTTCCATGTCATACTGACTTTCACAACTATGCATTTCTATGGGTTGGGAAATCACTTACATGCCTACCATTTAATCATTAACTGTGTTTTTACAATTGAACATTAATACCAGGGAAACAATATAGTTTAACATATTGAGGTAATCTTTATGGATTAAAGAGTAAAATAATTATTACTGTAAATGTGTTACTATTGATCGACTGCTAAAGGTTTGTGTCTAAAATAATTTAGTGTTCACTGGGCTGCAGCAGGCCTTTTGTGTAAATGCAGCTTGATCTTAGTTACAAAGGGCCATTGAGCACTCCTGGGTAACCAGGGACTTTCCACTGGACTGTCAAATGAGACCACTGCTCAGACTTTTGCCAGTCCAGTCCATCCCATGCAAGCCGCCTTTGCAAACCCCAGTGACAGAGCCCAGACCCTCTTTGGTTAGGTGATGGATGCCTCTTTCAGGAATCACTATTTGCTCAAATAAGCTATTAAAATTTTAATGGGCCTCAGTTTGCCTTTTCAAGTACTAATAAAGCTTACTCCAATGCAAGGCTCAGCAAACCTTCTCTTTAAGGTCTGGGCCATAAATATTTTAGGGTTTGAGGGCTGGGTAGAGTCTCTGTGGTGTGTGTGTGTGTGTGTGTGTGTGTGTGTGTGTGTGTGTGTTGTTTAATTTGTTTTTTGTTTTGTGTTTTATGCTCTTTCACTGTTAGTTTGGAGCGTGGAGGGGTGCTGACCCTGTTGACTATGCGGAGGGGCTCTCTGTCCTTGTGCCCAGGCCCCCTGTGCCCCTTCCCACTTCTAGCACAGGTTGGTCCTTAAGGCTGTAAGCTGAGGATTCAGGGCTCAGCTCTGACACTGACGTGATCTTTGGGTGGACTGACTTCTCTGTCCTACCATCCTGTGTAAAGTAACAGTGATGAGGGGCTGTGCTGTCATTCACCAACAGTGTTCTTGGATTTTCTCCCTCCTTTCAAACTTCTCCAGTCCATCTGCCTCAGCTTCCCAAATGTTGAAATTATTAGCCCCAGCTATTACACCTGGCCTAGTAAGAACATTCTTGAAGGCCATCAAGCATTTGTGGGAGACTGGCTCTAAGACCCTCTTCTGATACCAAACTCTGAGACCCTTGAATGGCATGGGGTAGTATTTGCACAGACATTACGCACACCCTCCCATATGTTTTCAAGTCATGCCTAAATGATTTATCATAATTAATACAACCCACACACTAAGCAAATACTGGTTATATAGTCTATTTTGGGGCATGATGGCAACAAAAGAAGTATGTACATTCTCAGCAAAGACTTTCATTTTTTTTCTTTTAATGCTGAGGGTAGAATCCAGGCCTCGTGCAGCACCCACCACTGAGCTGTAGCCTCAGACCATGAGAGTGATGTTTTTTTCAGATAATACTAAATGTGGAATTTAGTTGACTTACCACTACAAAGCAACACAATGCCTTTTACACTGTCCTTGTCAACTTCTTTATGAAGAAGTTTGACTCTCGTGTTTTGATTTCTAGGGAAAGTTCCCTAGCCATTGTTCCTCAGCTGTCTTTTGTTAGTAGGGGGGAAAAGCTGCTATTTGCTTGACCACTTCAGTTGTAAGAGTTAGCAGTGCTGATGCCTACAGGTTGGGTCCCAGGGGCTAGGACTGTCCTGTCTGCTTACAAAGTGTTGAAGAAACCACAGAAAGAATTTGTTCAGGTGTGAGAAAAAAAAAAGGTTGTAATCCAGATGCAAGCTATGGCAAGCCATAGGGACACCACATAAGAGAGGTGAAGCTTGTCAGCAAAAGGGAGACACTTCCATACAGGCCTGGGGCCTTGGGGACTGACTGAGGCAGGGGTTGACATCAGCTGACTGGAGGAGCAGCCACCAGAACACCTCCCTGAGTTGTGTAATACCTTAGAGAATGTTCCAGAGAAAATTTGACACAACAGTCTGTACATACAGCCAGGTGAACAAGACATGTAGCAGTGAAGGACTTTCTGGTGGAGCATTCTAGAAAGTCCTTGAGACAATTCTTATCTTCTATAAGCAAGGCACCAACTCTTTCCCCCCTTGCCTTCCTGGTTCTGGGTTTTGTCTGCATCTGACAAAAAACAACTTTATCTTGGTATTGGCAGTCTTCTCCACACTGCAAAGCAGGTGGTGACAGAAGAGATTGTGTGTGGACTGAGGCCTTGGGCAAGGTTTCTGAGATGTGTCACAGTGAAAACCACCTTTGGGGGAAGAAGGTTCATTTGCCTTTGCCACACATCATAGGTCTGGTAGAAGGAAAGTTTATGGCGGTTTTGGCTTGAGTCTTAGAGGTAGTACAAAGTGTGGAGGAGGGTGACAAAGAGAGGGACTTCTGGACACTTTTGGCCCACTATCTGTTGTAGCTTAGAGTTCCCATGGCTCCAAGCCCTAAGGAGTGCAAGCTCCCCGTGGTCCATGTGCAAGCCCCTTCCACTTAAGGGTCATTCAGAAGAACACAGATTTGTTATTTGACTTGCAAAATGTAGAAAACATCTGTCCATCTTTTTTCTTACCAGAGCCCTTGTTTTTCTGATAGTTCCTCTTGCCCTATTCTAACAGTGTGCTTCCAGACCTGGGCAGGAGGTCTGGTTTCTTGTTTCTGTGTATTTGCTGCATTTTCTTTCTTTTTTTCTTCCTTCCTTCCTTCCTTCCTTCCTTCCTTCCTTCCTTCCTTCCTCCCTTCCTCTTTATTGAGGCATGTTTAGCTTTCAAAGATACAGTAGTATAATCAAAGAATAAAATGTGTTACCATATACTTATGAGGCAAGTTTTTCTCTGTAGTTGTGCATCACATACTACATGACCTACTGAGGGATCCCATAGACTATTGCCATAGGACTGATAAGGTTATGTGAGAGCTGAAAGATCGTTATCGCCAGCTGATGCCCTGACACCATATTGCAATGTGTCAATCATGCCTGTGGTGATGCTATAAAACTGACCTACCAAGCTGCAAGTCTTACACTAGTGGTACAATTGCATTCTGTATATAATACTTAACCACCAAAATAAGCAACAATGGTACTAGTATGTATGTTTAATCTAGTATACTTTTCATTTATTGTTATTTAACTTTATTTATTTATTTGAGAAAGTATCTTACTGAGCCTAGGCTGGCCTGGAACTTACCAGGTAGCTTAGCTTGGCCTTAAACTTGTAGTAGTTCTCCTGTCTCAGCCTCCATGGTATAAGGGATTATAGGCATGCATCACCACACCCAGCTTGTACTATACTTTTAAGTCATTATTTTAGAGTGTAGGTTCTGTACTTATAAAAAGCTTTACATAGATCTTGGCATGGTGGTTAACCCTGTAATTCCAGCACATGCGATGCTGAGGTAGAAAGATCAAGAAAGAGTTCAAGATCATCCTCAGTTGCATTTGTAGTTGGAGGCCACCTATGCTATTTGAGACCTTGTTGTGTACACACACACACACACACACACACACACACACACACACACACACCAAAAAAACTTACTGCAAAACAGCAGGTGTGTGTCTGTGTGTGTCTGTGTGTGTGTGTGTGTGTGTGTGTGTGTGTGTGTGTGTGTGTGTGTGGTGCTGGCAGCAATCTTACACACCTCAAACTTACTGTGTCTTGTTTTTACATGTGGTGCTAGCAACAGATAGAATTCAGGCATACCAGGCCCTTTCTCTTCCACTGAGTCACCGCCTCAGCCCCCACCATACCTCATGAGTGACCATGTGTAGCACTTGACCAGGACTAGCTAGCTTTGTGTAACTACAGCACAGGATGTTCTCACAACTACAAAATAACCTCCTCATGCAGCACTCAGAAATACTCCTACCATCAAGTAACACATGGCTAGATTAGGCTCTATGACCAAATCAGGACTTGAGAAAGTGATTAGTCAAAGTACAAACAAAGGGAAGTTAAGTCACATGTGGAGAGGGTGCCAACTTTGCATTCCACCTGATTGCAGGTAAGGCCTGAAAATGGCCAGCATGGTTGGTCCTCCAGCAGGTATTTACCCTACAAGCCCTCAGTGACGAAGGAGCTGGGGTAATGACTTGTGTGTCTCAGACTGATCTGCAAGATCAGTAGAAAACTAGTCCATGGCCATTTGCTCTTGTTGGCCTTTGCCTTCTGAGACTGAGAAGGAAGCCGTGTCCTGGGCAGAATGGTAGAAGGCAGTGGACTCTGGTCTTAACCTGGTAAAGGTTAGCATTGCTCTGAGTTTGACTTTACTTTGGCTGGCTTTCTTTCGTCCAGTTGCAATGGTACTGTGTGCTTTTAAGGGTTCAGTGCCATCTTTATTGACACCTGTGCTCTGTGGGGTTGGAATGTGGCATATTTTGGGATTTTGACTGAGGCTTTCGGTGGATTGCAATGATGAGCGAATGTGTGACGTGGAGGGAGCTTGGCTTCTAACTGCAGGGAGAAGGAACTCCAGCTGACAGGCAGTGATGGCCTGAAGCTTGTTGGTGAGCTGACTGAGAATAGGGAGATGGGGAAAGCTAAGGAGGTGACATTGCCTGGGGCTGGGCCCAGGGTCAGCCCTAAGCACTTTGATTGTCATTTCTTAGGTTGGGCCAGCCAATTTCTGAAAGGAATTTTGGGCACCCTAGTATACAAAACATCTCTTTAAAAAGTATTGACAAGTCAGACTTGTGGGGTACATGCCTGTAATCTCAGCAGTTGGCTTTAGTAATCTTAACAAAATGACCTAGACTACATGGTGACTTCAAGGCCAGAAATATAGAGGCCATGTGTCAGCAAACAAGTACAAACAAAAATGTTGGGGATATTAACAAAGTCCAGGTGCTAGAAGGAAGAAAACATCCCCAAATTCTTGTTACATTTTAATTTATTTACCCCCAGTTTCATTTCTTGTATTGATTTTGCATTAATCACCATAGTGGGTCCTTATTTATGTAGTTTTAGGGACTGTTTTTGTAATCAACATTGGCACTGTTCGTAGAGCCTGTGGTTATTCTAGGGCCTTTGTAGCAGTTTACCTTGGAGATACATCAGCTCAATCAACCAATGAATAGAAAGCAATGCTCTATTTTTTAGTTAACTTTTATTTTATGTGTATGGTTGTTTTGCCTGCACGTATGTATGTGTACCATGTGAATGTAGTGCCCATAAAGGCCATAAGAAGGCATCAGATTTCCTGGAACAGGAGTTATAGACAGTTGTGACCTACCATGTAGATGTTGGGAATTGAACCCAGGTCCTCTGGAAGAACAGCCAGGGCTCTTAACCGCTGAGCCATATATCCAATCCTGAGAGTAATGTTCTTATGGCTACTGCAGTACCTGCTTTAGGAATGGAGCTCAGAGGGAGAGTGTTTGCCTACTGTGGGTGACACCCTGGATCTGATCCCCAGTTACCCTGATTCCTAACAACAACCAAACCAAACCAGTACTATGCTGAACCAATCACACTGACTTCGTTATCTCTCTACAGCATCCCTCCCTGCTTTGGGTTACATTTAAAAGGAAGTTTCATTTTAAATGGAATTTCTAGATGAACACTCTTATCTGGCTTGCTCTTGATACTTATTGTTGGATGATATATCTTCCTCTTTCCCTTTAAAATTATTATTATTATAATTTTGGTTTTAGAGACAGGGTTTCTCTGTGTAGCCTTGGCTGTCCCAGAACTCACTTTGTAGATCAGGCTGACCTTGAATTCACATAAATCCACCTACCTCTGCCTCCTAAATGCTGGGATTAAAGTTTTTTTTGTTTTGTTTTGTTTTTTTCTTTTTTGGTTTTTGAGACAGGGTTTCTCTGTGGCTTTGGAGGCTGTCCTGGAACTAGCTCTCACAGAGATCTGCTTGTCTCTGTCTCCCGAGTGCTGGGACTAGAGGCGTGTGCCACCACCGCCTGGCTGCTGGGATTAAAGGTATGCATCACCATGACAGGCTGATTTATTTTATTTTTATTGTGTGCTTTGTCTGTATGTATGTATTCATACCATGTGTGTGCCTAGTGATGAAAGAAGCCAGAAGCCAGCATCAGACCCCCTGGAACTGGAGTTACAGATGGCTGTTAACTAGCCACCATGTGGGTGCTGGGAAATGAACCAGAGTCTCTGTAAAAGCATCAGGTGATCTTAACTGCTGTGCCATCTCTCGAGCCCAATTTTATTTTATCTTATTATTTTATGTTTTCGATATAGAATTTCTCTATGTAGCCTTGCCTGTCCTGGAACTCTCTCTGGAGACCAGGCTGGCCTTGAATTCATAGACAATCTGCCTGTTGCTGCCTCCTGAGTGCTGGGATTAAAGGCGTATACCACCATAGCCTGACCAGAGCCCAAGTTTTTATTGTTAAAGATTTTTAATTATTTTGTGTATCAGTGTTTGCCTGCATGTATATAAGTGTACTGCATGCGTGCCTGGTGCCCTTGGAGGCCAGAAGAGACACCAGACTCCCTGGAACTGGCACTATGGACCATTGTGAACTACCATGTGTGCTGAGAACCCAACCTGAGCCCTCTGCAAGTGCTCTTAACTCCTGACTATCTCCATCACCCCCCTCCATGCTTTTTGAAGCAATCTGTTGATTTCAAATTTGCCAGTATTGTGTGTATGGCTTTCTGAAAGGATTAAATTGATAAAAGATTATCCCAATATTGATTCTTCTTCCCCTCCTCTCCTCTCCTCTACTCCCCTTATTTCCCTTCCCCTCCCCTCATATCCCCTCCCCTCTCCTCATCTCCCCTTTCTTTTTTTCTCTTTCAAAACAGAGAGAGTCTCATGTAGTCCAGGTAGGCCTCAAACTTGTTAAATAGCTGAGGCTGACCTTGAACTCCTGGTCCCTGTGTTTCTCCTTCCTGAGTGTTGGAATTACAGTTGTGTACCACCACATTCAACCCAACATTGATATTCTTGCTTGTCAAGTTTGCTGGCATACACCTATAATCTCAGCACTTGGGAGGCTAAGACTGGAAGTTCTCCTGTTTGAGGCCAGCCTGGTCTACATAGTTGGACCCTGTCTCCAAAACAAACCCCCCCCAAACCAGATCCCTTACCAGAAATTACAAATTCCCAAAAACCCCACAGAACATTTTTAGAAAGATGGAACAATTAATTTCTGATATAGGCTTTTGACTTTGTGCTAATTATATCATCAGTATATAAAGAAATCGAATTATCCATTATGGTCTACAAATTGTAGCTAATGCTCACAGTAAAAGTGAATATGTATCTAAATATTTTTTGTAAAACTACGTTAAATAGAATAGACAAATTCAAGTTAGGAAAACAATTGTTTGATCTTATCACCAGACTAGAAACACAGGATGCCACTAAGAGGAATCTTGTCGTGCACACCCCCACCCCCTGTCCCACACACACCTACTCATTCACTGGCTTTCAATGCTGGAGACCAACTGTAGGACCTTGTACATGCTACATAAGCCTCTGTCTGAAGGCACAGCATACCTGGCACACATGGTTAAAGCTTCAGAAACATGGAGGGGTTTAACAACATTTGCTCCCATTCACTTTTCCCTGCATGTTTTCACTAATGGTTGTTGCTGTGTAGTTGCTGTTTGATCAAGTCCACTAGAACCTGTGTACCATACCGAACACACCAGGGACTCTGCCTGTTTAAAAGGCGGATGAGGAAATCTTTCCAGCAACTTAATATTGATAAGGAACTCCTGGGGCAGACCTACATGCTGGGCCGAGACCACGAGACTCTGGCGTTTGGGTGGCTGCATGAAAAGTTGTCTACTATCGTTTGTTTGGTTTTCCTGGCCTTTGGGCTTTCTGCCACTCACCCTGTAGCTTTAGCCCCTGGGGGACTCAGATCTGCTGACTCTGCACTGCCTTAGTTGTTTATTTTCATTTGAAAGTCGATGTCCAGAAACTGTGAAGCACTGTGGGTGGGGTGGGATCAAAAAGGTTTCTTTCAGCTGATTGCTTCCACTGTCCCAAGCAGAAGCCTTACTTCCTGGCACTCGGAAGCCATGGCAATTGGCATCAGTGAGTTGCCTATACACCTGGGACACAGGTCATAGAGATGTCTGTCATTTTTGTCCTCTGAAGGATGGGGTATGAGCCCTGCCTTCTCTTTGCTTAAGGTGGGCAGTGCTTTGTGTACAGGAAACTTGAGAAAGATCTCTCTGCCCTTGATGGAAGGATGGAATGAACTTTATCGGAGGCAGCTTTAAATCCTTCAATCCTTTAATTTAACTCAATGTACTAGCATGTCAAGGACTGTACTTTTGTGTATTTTAACTCAACAGTAGCCTTATCTGGAGTTGCTGGGAACTGAATAACAAAATTTCACCTGGGGTTGTGGATGGGGTGGGGACTGCTTTTTGAGAAGGGGCAGGAACACTTATTTCCTCCCAAGTTTCCCTCTTATTATTTCCTCAAGCTAAACCTTGAGATACATGTTTTGGTTGTGAAGAAATATCCCTAAGTATAGTCATTTACACAAATGAGGATGTCTTGTATCAGTGATGTGTGCTGTTACCAGCGCTGGGTCAAACCATGGCAGCACAGAACTTTGTCGTCTCCTCCAACCCTGGGTCTCTGCTTTATTAGTTTGTTGTTTGTGGAACATGTCTTCATAACCTGTTCTTTGTTGAGAGTTCACAGTTCACCCTCCAGCTGGAGAAAGCAGGCATGGTGGGCACCGTGAGACTGCTGCCGGAACCTCAGGTGAACACTGAATCACCGAGTGAGCACTTCAATAGCCACAGTTACAAGAGAAAGAGGAATTATGAAAAATATAGCCAATCCCTTAAAATCCTATTAAGCCAGGCATAGCAGTGTGTGAGGGAGGCTGAGGTAGGAGGATCCCAAGTTCAGTCAGCCTGGGCCGTAGAGTAAGTCAGTCTGGACTAGAGACCAGGACACAGTCTTAAAAAACAAAACCCAAATGAAAAAGAACAGCAAACCCCAAAACACTATTGTCTGTCTCAGCCCTGAACTGGGACAGTAGCCACTGTCAGTGCCCATCTGTTGTCCTTTGTAGAGCGCAAGGCCATACACCGTGCTGCTCTCTTTGTACTGGATGCTTCTGTTTGACATCTACTCTCTGCCCAGCCCACAGGCAGGGGATCCCTTACCTAGAGATTAAGAAACACAGGGAAACCTGTGCTTTCATTAATAACACTGTGAGTGGCAGCAAGAAACTTCTTTTTCTTACATACAATGAACTGGGTTTTGGTGCTTTCCGGAATACATGGGAGTCATTGTTTTGTTGTATAAACAATGATAAAATGGGAAATGGAGTATCAGTTACCTTGAGCTTGCTACCTCAGGTGCCACCCTTCAGTCTCTGTATTATTTCACATGTGCTCCTCCTAGCAGCGCTGTACCCAGGATTTCTGGTGGCGTGCTTGTTACTTCGTCACAGAGACCATGTTACTCTTGTTTGGGAGGCAGGCCCAGCAGGCATGACTTTGTCATCCAGATATACTCTTTGCTTCCTGATGGGCTTTGATTCTATCCTGCAGGGCTCTCAGTGGCTCTCTGAGGACCCAGGACTCTACCAACTCTTCCAGCTTAAGGCTAGTTCAGAGGTCTAGCTAGGCTAGGCTCAGAAGCTAACTTGACGTCAGAAGAAAAAAAAAAAGCTGTGCATTTCTTGTTGGAATGATTTACTAGTGGTTCAAAGTCTAGAAATTTCCACACAAAGTGTATCAGCCTAGTGACTCCTTAAAATCAAATATTATGGCAGCAGAGAGTGGTCTGCTGACCAGCCACGGTGAGATTTGACCTGTGTGCACTGCCTGCTGACTCGTCAGTCCATGGCCATACGTCACTAGTTTCACACTGTCCTCCTTCGCATGCTGAGAAAAGTAGAATATTTGTTTCCATACCTCAGTCAGTAGGGGAGAGATGTGATTTAGACTGAAGGTCGTAATTTTGACTCAACTGCTTTCTGTCCCAAGCCCAATCCCAGTGTGAAAACAGGGAGTATCCACCTCCCCAGCGCCCAGGGCCGGCTGGTTCCCATTCCCATTCCCAGCCCAGGCTCCTCTCACCTGCCTGGCCCCACCTAGAGTAGAGTTCCGAGGTTCCCTGGATGTTCTCATCCTTCCCAGCAACTCAGAATCCACACGTTTCACTGGCTGCCTGGGCTAGGGTACACAGCATTCCAGTAGGGTGTCCTCTCCCCACTGGACACCTCTAAAAGAGGAGTGTGCTTGAGGGCAGCTGCCCTGCCCTTAGCCTGCTGTCCTTAGCCCTCTTTCTAGAGGTGCAGACAGTGCTGGAGAGAAAGGCCTGGCTACAGTTGCCCCCCCCCATTTGCATGTGGAGGTAGAGATGATGTGGACTCCCCATAATGCTGAAGCAAGGCGGAAAGAAACACTTGACCCATATTCAGGCTTAGAATTACCTGTCAGTCTCATCAGTGAATGAATTCCTCCAACCACTTGAGCATCTCCAGTCTGAAACTACAAAGTTCATAATGCTCAGAATGTGAGATTCAGGAGCATTTAGACTTAGGGGATTTGTGAATTGGAGATGCCCAACTATCAAAGTCTATGAAAATATTCTAAACCCAAGAAACTTGAGATTCAGAACACTTCCTGCTCCAAGATTTTAGGACAGGAGATATGCAACCTGCATAGTCATTGCTATAGTTTTTTTTTTAATGTGTGTGTCTTTTTAATCTACATGCATTTTCTGGTATTTTATATAGTTTTATAGACGTGAACAAATTATTGAAATGTGTTCTTATTTGAAAAAAAATCCCGTTTGCTTCAAAAAGAACATATGTGGGGGCTGGAGAGAGTTAAGAGCACTTGTTGCATTTGCAGAGGGCTGGGATTCAGTTTGCAGAACCCACTGAGTCCAGCTTCAGGGATCCAATGCCCTTTGGCTTCCACAGGCACTAGGCACACACATGGCACACATACACATATGCTGATATATTTCTGCTCAGGCCCTTTCAGCCAACAGCCTTCTCCAGGGCCAGTAGGTATAAAAGACGGACCTCCAACCTAAACTTGTGCAGTGTGCTCTAAGTGCTGAGGTCCTCTTGCTATGCTTTGAATATGCATTGTCCCCTGAAACTTGTGTTGAAATTTGATCTTCATTGTGAGATAGGAAGAGGTGGGACCAGTGAGACATTTCAAAAGTGACCGGGGCCCTCCCTTCATGAGTGGGTCAATCTACTCATACAATGGGTTGTCTCAGTAGTGGGTCTGCCTTAAAAACCAGCTTGGGTCATATGTGGCAGAACACACCTGGGACCCCAGCATTCAGAGGCTGAGATAGGAATGATTGTTGTCAGTTCAAGGCTAGCCTGGACTATATGGCAAGACTGTTTCAATGAACAAGCAGGCCAACATGGCCAGGTCTCTCTCTAAACACATAAAACCCTCTGATTGCTTCAACTCCACTGGCAAGGAGGCCATCACCAAATGAGGTTCCTCAACCTTCAGCAAGAACTGTGAGCTAGATCAAAAGTTCTTTGCCTTCAACTCACCCGTGTCTCTGGTATTGTGTTACTACAATAGGAGATGGATGAAGACCCCCCTCAAGGCCCATTTACCTTGCATTCAGATTCAGTCTGGTGTAATGAAGAGGCTGTAGGGGTAGACCTGACCTGCTCTACACCTGTGGAAGAACCCATGCTTCACCAGCATGGCTTTCTGCTTCCTATGAAGCCAGGCCTTGGTGCAAGGAGGAGAAGGGCTCCGTCCAGACCCTGACAAGTTTCCTACAGATAGACAGACAGACAACACACATACACATACACACACAACCACACACAGACACACACACACAGAAACAGATACACATACAACCACACACACACAACTACACACACACACACACACACACAACCACACACACACACACACAACCACAACACACACACACACACACACACACACACACACCACACACACACACACACACACACACACACACACAACACACACCACACACACAGAGAGACATACAGACACACACAGACACACAGACACACACACACACAACCACACACATACACAGACACACAGACACAGACACACACAACCACACACACACAACCACACACACAGACACACAGACACACACCCACACAGACACACACAGATACACACACACAGAGACACACACACCCACACCCACACACACACACACACAGACACACACACACACACACACACACACACACACGGCTTCGAGGGCAAGGAGTACTATAGACATCTTACTTTCGGCCTCATGATGAGATGGCTACAAGAAGGAAGGTATAGCTAAGAAAAGCTGCAGTTGCTATGGGACTTGCACCCCAAGTTTTCCCAGGTCTGGCCTTCCTGTGTTATGAGCCGGCTACTTTCTTCTTTGCTCAAGGCAGGTGGATTAGGTGTTTGATCACTTGTCACTGAAAGCACTTGACAGGCCGGGTGTTGGTGCCGCATGCCTTTAATCCCAGCACTCAGGAGGCAGAGGCAGGCGGATCTCTGTGAGTTCGAGACCAGCCTGGTCTACAAGAGCCAGTTCCAGGACAGCCTCCAAAACCAAAGAGAAACCCTGTCTCGAAAAACCAAAAAACAAAAAACAAAATACAAAAAAAAAAAGAAAAAAGAAAGAAAGCACTTGACTGGTAAATGTGGTAAATTTCATGGTGACCCAGACTTGACCTTCTAGAAGTCTTTCTGGTGGTTTTCAAAACCTGGTTACAGGAATGGGGGTATGGAATATTGCTTGTTTGTCTACAGGTGCATAGAAGGAAGATTAAAGTTGTGTTTATAAATCACTCTGGGCTTGGATTTGAATGGCATGGATGGATATATCTGAAAAGAAAGCTCCTAAATTTGAACTTGGTTTTTTTTTCTATGTGACACGTGGTTTGTTTCCTGAAGGAAATGGCATTTATGCACTACGACTTCCATGGCCAGCAAAGCTCTGGAAAAGAGGCCATTGCTATATACCTGGCAGATACTGGGACTAGGTGAGCAACCTGGCTGTGGACATGGTTCCAATAGCAGTGCTGTCCGCGGCAGAGCTGGAAGCTAGCTCTCCATGCACTCTGATTTCATACACAAGTTTCTGGAAGCCTCACACCTAGCTTTGTCACCCAGCACACAAGGCACAGGAAGGAAGGAGGCATTTCTAGAAAGGAGCCTTGGACAACAGCTTCTAGTATGTTCTGTGGGGGGCCAAGGATGGGAATCCTGCTAGGGGTCATGGGTTCATACCAAAGATGGTTGAATAGCTGAGGCCTGGTTTCAACATGAAAAATTCCGAGGAGATGGGGGATCAAGAGCAGCTCACGGATTACAAAACTGGAAAATTTCAGCAATTTAGCGTTTGTGAAATCCAAATGGTTAGCATGTTTTAATGTAGATAAAGAACATCCCCATCAAGGCAGTGACATCTGTTCCTCCAGGTGTTTTTAAGGTGTGGTCTGTAGTATTTTTTTTTTTTTCCCGAGACAGGGTTTCTCTGTGTAGCTTTGGAGCCTATCCTGGCACTCAATCTGGAGACCAGGCTGGCCTCGAACTCACAGAGATTTGCCTGCCTCTGCCTCTGGAGTGCTGGGATTAAAGGCGTGAGCCATCAATGCCCGGTGGTCTGTAGCATTTTTAATGAAATATTCTAGAATAACATATAGAATAACATCGGGTTTCAAAATGAAAGAAAACAATGCTGGCAGCGGAGGTGGCCCTCTCAGCAGCTCAGGGTGCTTGCTGCCAAGCCTGGGGAACTGAGTTGGATCTAAGAGATTCACATGGTGGGAAGAGAGAAGTGACTCCCACAGATTGTCCTTTAACTTCCATGTGTGTGTCATGGCTTGTTTGCATGCCTTCGAACACACACACACACACACACACACACACACACACACACACACACACACAATTTTCTGGAGTATACCAATTCATTTTCTCACCAGAACTACTCAAGTGATGTAAATGTTTGTCATTCTGGTGAGGGGTGCTGTAATCTGTGCTTCCTTTATCTGAAATTATGTCTGAGTATTTGTGCTGCTTTTTAAATTCTTCTCTGCCTGTGGTACAGAACCTTTAAATTCTGCCCATTCAAGTAAGATCGTTTACCATTCTTTAATGGATTCATACTAACTGATTTTTTTTATTTTAAGTACTAAATCCTTTGTTTTAAGAGTGCCCTGCTGTGTTCTTGGTGTCCCTTTTATGCACATAAATCATCATTTCCAATATGACCAAATTTATCAACATTTTCCTTTGTCTCTGGGACTTTTTAATGCTTGTTTAAGAGTTTCTTGACGCCTCTGCCAGTAGGACAGCTGTGAGCCCTTGGGGTCCTGACTTCAGGAGACTCTCAGATCATGGCTGGTAAGCTCATTATGGGCTAGTGCCAGGTCTGTGCTGAGAGGAGATGTCTAAAATGATGCACAAGGAGGAGTGGTGTGAGCCCACCTGCTTGGGAGCGGCAAAGCCAGGGTGATCTGTGCCTGTCTTTGTTTTTCCTGACTCTTGCTCAAGGGTTGAACTATCCCATCAAAGGCTGCGGTGTGTGTGTGTGTGTGTGTGTGTGTGTGTGTGTGTGTGTGTGTGTGTGTGTGTGTGTCTCTCTCTGTCTGTCTGTCTGTCTGTCTGTCTGTCTGTCTGTCCAAATGCTTGCTCAGGGCTCTTTCCTTTCTTAAGGGAAAAAATGAAACCCAACTTCCCAGTTATTCCAGAGGAGGAACTCTCCGCCCCAGCCCAGCCCCAGAAAACCTTTCCCACTGAAGTGTTTTGGTTCAGTGCTAAATCTCTGTGTGTTTGTTTCTCTGAGGTTCAGAGGTCTAAAGAGGTTGAGTGACTCGCCTGAGTTCACACAGCAGGTCAGCAGGGTGGGGAGTAGTTGTGGAATTCTGTGACTCCTAGCTTAGTTTTCTGGCTCTGTCCAAGCTGTTCCCTGCTGTGAAACTCTTGTTTGTTCATCCTTTAGTTCGCTAAACTTGGTGAATAGCTGGGATATTTAAAAGTCCGGATCCTTTAAATTGTGGCTATTGTCTGCCTTAGAATGTTTGGGAAGGGCTGGGGAAGAAATTAGTTTGTCTCTCTACATAAACAAGTTGAACACCCTAATCCAAAAATCTAAAATCCAGGATGTTCCAAAAACTCCAAACTTCTGAAGTATGGCCAAGATAGCACAAATGGAAAAATTTACAATAATTTCTCATAAAACTTCATCCCGTTCGTATGTTTGCTTAATAATTCCGGGTATGTGTGGAAGGCACATGTGAGTGAGCCTCTGTCACGGGGAAAACATGCCTGAGACTGTCAGTGTAGACAGAGGAGGTCTTATTTCCCTGTCTCATGTTTTAGTCTGTGCCTGTTAGAACTAAAGATGCTACAGTGGTTCACAGAAAGGAAAAGGAAATGAAATTACTCTGTAGGTGAGCTTTATTAGAGTAGGTTTATGGCCTCAGTCAGTCAAGATCTGGTCTTGAAATAGGAGAGCATTTGGAGAGAGAGGTTGTGTGATGACGGTCCTGAAGGAAAGGGTTGTGGATTCCCAGGACATTAGGACAACTATAGCATCACACCTCAGGTGGCACAGGTCTTAAAGGAGAGAGAGCGCTTGATTCCTTCAGTTCTACTGAGCAGGAAAGCTGTAGCATCAGGCTATACAGGATGCAGTGGGGCCCTGAAGAGGAGGGGGACAGACCCTTCAGCTCTGACAGTTCCCTTTTGGTCCCAGTGAGCATGGTAGAGTTTCTTGCTCTTGTAGGGCACACCCATACACATACACCAGGGAGCTCACAACAAGCTCCAAGGGATCTGATGTCCTTTTCTGGTCTCTGCAGACACACAGACACATAGAAACACAGACACAGACACACATATACACAGTCACACAGGCAGACATACAGGCACATAGACACACAGACACACAGGCAGACCACACAGGCACACACACACAGGCACATACACACACAACCAACCACAGCACACCACAGATAATTCAAGGTTATACTGAGTCTGGGTAGTGGTGGGAGGGTGCTATTATCACCACTCCTTGGAGAGGGAGAGACTGAGTTTTGACAGAGAGAGGACAACTAGAGGGTCTAAAGATATGACAATGACCAATCGATTCTGTTGCTTTGGGTCTGCTGCTTCTCAGTCTGTCACTTCAGGAGTGTGTAGCAAAGATTTGTCACCTCATGGCAGCCAGGAAGCAGGGAAGGGAGGAGCCACCAGGGTCCCCATACCCTTCCAGGGCATGCTTCAAGTGACTAATTTCCTCTCAAGAATCTCACCTCTTTAAGTATTGTGTAGCTTTTGCTTCCCAAAAACATAGCAGGCAATGTTTGTGTCTTTCCACAATTTTAGAATTTATTGAATAACAATAAATTTACATGGTACCTCTTACTGTCTGAAGTTTTCCAAGTAGTCTTGATGTACCTTGATAGCTTGCCATTGGCAAACGTAGGTATTTTTATTTTAAATCTAACTACTAGAATGAACTCTAAGATCGCCTCGCACAGTATTACCTGTCTACATATGTCTGTAGAGTACAGAATGGCAGTGAAAGGGTTAAAGAAGTCAGGAGAGTTCAGAGAAGTCAGGAGAGTTCAGAGAAGGCCTTACTGGGCTGGTAGCAGAGCTGACCCAAGGGCAGGGAGTCATTTCAGGTGCTTCAGTAAGACACAGGCATCCTGCTTGGAGGGATGCTGGAGTCCACAGAGCTGAGGTGTAAACAGTAGGAGACAAGGCGCAGGACTGTGGGGGGTGTACCGCTGGCATCGATGAAGCCCTGGGAACATGGGTGCTCTCTGCTCTCCTTAACGGGTTGGCTGGGGACATAGCCATCACATTAGGTGATGGGGTCCAGGTAAAGGCCTATGGTTTGTGTGATGATGAGTCCTAGGCCTGTCTCTCCTGATAGGGTTTGATACAGCATAGGCCCATGTGTCTCCAGCCAACTGGAGTTTGTAAGGAACAAGCTGTTATTCCCTCTGCACCTCATGGATGTTAAGTGCCTGCTGTGATGCAGAGTCATCCCACCTCTGCACTCACAATGGAGCCAAATGCTGAGTGCAAAATGGAGTCCCGGGGCAAGACAAGGCCTGAAAACTACTGTTTCACACAACCTGGAGTCGCTTGGAGCAGGGCACAGCCCATCTTCACTCATTCCCTTATTGGTGGTGGGGAGAGGGGGTACACAGATCATGCAACCCACAGGATTCCCAGTCTTTTACCAAAGTTATGTAAATGGTAAACGGCTGCTGGGAGAGGGGATGCTTGGGTGGTAAACCGAGGCCTCCTCTGTGCTGGGGTGGTTGGTGGCCTGCAGTTGGTGGCCCTATAAGCTTAGTTCTGAAAACCTGACTCAGATGCTGTCCTTTCTCTGATCTGGGATCTGTGGGTACCCTCTCTATCTGGGGTGAATAGAAGTAGACTCCCTAGAGAAAGCCATATGGTATAGAGGTTCTATAGCCTCCAGGGGTCCCAGAGGCTTGTGACCCTTCTATAGGTCTTGGGGGAGACATTCTAGATCTAGACCAGATCAAGGCAGACATGAAACAGTAACCCAGTCTCTCATTTAGACGGGCATGCCAGCACCAAGGTGTCTCACTATGTGTAAGATGATGTTCCAAAATCTGGAAAATCCCCAGTCCAAAACACTTCTGGTCCCAAGTATTTCAGATACAGGGTTCTTAGCTTCCATGCCATTGAAAAACAAGAGCAAATTAAATATGAAATAAACATTTGGATTTTTTAATTGACTAAAGGATTTATCCATAGGGACTCCTGTGTTTTTTTTTTTTTTATGTCCAGTGAAATGTTTTATTGTATTCTTAAAAGTGGTCTGGGATTTCCTAGTGTAAAGTGGAATCCAGCATAAATGAGACTAATCTATATCAAATTAAGAACCTTTCCAGACACCAGACAGTGAATTACATTCTGGGAGAACATTTATAATAGCAAAAACCTTTTTTAAAAAGGTAACTGGGCATGGTGGCACACACACCACCACTTGGGAGGCAAAGGTAGGAGGAGCTCTGTGAGTTCAAGGCCAGCCTGGTCTACAAAGAGAGACCTTGTCTCAAAAACAAAACAGAACAAACAAAAGTTATTGCATAAAGAACTGCTGTGAATCAAAAAAGATACTAGAAGTGCAATGTTAAGATGCTGGCCAAGCAGTGGTGGTGCTCGTCTTTAATCCCAGCACTTGGGAGGCAGAGGCAGGCAGATCTCTGTGAATTCAAGCCAGCCTGGTCTACACAATAAGTTGTTCCAGGACAGCACCCATGGAAGTCTGAAGCATATCCCCCTATCAAATTGGTAAAAATCAAAATGCTGAAGCAGCCTTGGAAAGAATGTGATCCCATGCTCCTGGTGGTGGTGTGCCAGGCTGGAGAGCTTCGGTGCTTTGGGGCCCCCAAGACAAATCACCACAGAGTGGCTGGTTTAAAACAACAGAAATGGGGTCTTTCAGTCCTGGAAGCCCCTTATATTGGTACCAGCAGGCTGCTCCCTGCCGCAGGGTGTGAGCCAGCATCATGCCTGTCCTTTCCCAGCTCTCTGGGAGTTGGCTTTGGTATCCTCAGACAGACAGCCACCCTGCTCCAACCTGTGTTTCCATCTTCACAGGCCTTACTCCCAGTGCCCTGCGTGTCTCATCTCCAACCCTTCCTCCTCCCTCAGAGACAGGGGGGGGGGAGGGATGGAGAGAGAGGGAGAGGGAGAGACAGAGAGAGACAGAGAGAGGGAGAGAGAGAGAGAGGAAGGGAGAGAGAGGGATGGAGGGGGAGGGAGAAAGAGCGAGAGCGAGAGAGAGAGAGAGAGAGAGAGAGAGAGAGAGAGAGAGAGAGAGAGAGAGATCCAGTTCTGTTACTAATTGGCTCCCTTCAGAATGACATGCATAGAAAGTCTCTTTTTTTCCCCCCTAAGTAAAGCCAAACACTGTGAACTTGAACTAAACTTTATATGGAGTGAACCTGCATGCTGCCGTGGCAGGAAAGTCACCCATTGTAGGCTTGTGTGTAGGCTGACCTGCCCCCCAATCCTTACAAAATACCACTTTTTGGCTATTTTTTTTTATTTGAGAGGATTTGAGTGACACTTGCCTAAATTCTTTGTAGTGATGCAAAGAATTGCTTTTGCAGGTGTCTCTGTCAGTTATGAGTGACATATGGGAACCTGAGTTTAGTTGTCCTGTTCAAAGCCTGGGAGCTGGGCAGACCTGGCATCAGGCTCACTGCAGTTTGTTACTTGGCTCGGTGAGTTTAGAATTTGTGTCCTCTCTGTCACGGCTCTCTTGGGACTGTGATAAGGCAGCTCATCATGGTGGGAGCTCATGGTAGCCAGGAAGGAAAGGGGTAGAGGATCCATCATACTGTTCCCTTTATGATTGTCGTCCTTCCATGTGAGGGCCCCTGTGACCTTGCACTACAGGCTACCTCTTAAGAGTGCCATCTCCCAAAAGGATCATAGGCTGGAGACTCAGCCTTTGTCACATGAGCCACTGGGGTTCATTTCAAACCCAAACTATAACATGGTTACTCTGAAATTTCCTTATTATTTATTTTTGTGTGTATGCCTGTGTAGTGCATGTGTGTACGTTTGTGCATATGAGGGTGTGGTTGCCTCTGTGTGTGTGTGTGTGTGTGTGTGTGTGTGTGTGTGTGTGTGTGTGTGAAGGCCAGAGATTGACACTAGCTGTCTTCTTTAGCTGTCTACCTTAGTTTTTGAGACAGGTGCTCTCACTGCACTTGGATTTCACTGAGAGAGTGGCTGGCTGATGGGTTCTAGGGATCTGCCCGTCTCTGCTGCCCCACAGCCCTGGGCTGAGGTTACAGATGTGTGTGACCACACTTGACTTTTATGTGGGTCCTGGTCCTCATGCCTGTACCTACCGAGGGACTGTGCCTATAGAGACATCTCCCAGCCTCAGTCTGAAAATTAAATGAAAAGGCATACAAAGTGCTTGCCAGGTACCAGATATTGTTTGAAATGTTTGGAAATATTAATGATGATGACAGATGCCAACATTTCTCTGCTTTTTCATGTTTGGCTGACTTCTGAGAACAAAGGCTGTGTCACATCCTTTCAGGTATTAGAAGATAAAGCTGTGTACCCATTACTTTAGGAAGGAGTAAACCTGGTTACCTCCTCTCTGGTTGGCTGGATTTAAGTGAGCTGCCAGACTGGAGGCTCCCTTACGATGTGAGCCTTGTGCTTAGCCATAGCCACAGGCCCAGACAAAGCTGAGTGGATGAAACCCATGATCTGTCCTTGAAAATATGGCAAAGAGTGAGGCGACTGCTTAGTTATTATTCTAAGTGTAGGCTGCTAAATGGCTTGTGCTGGTATGTAATGGCTTCTTTGGTGATGGATGCTGCCAAGGAAATATTCACACTGGCAAGTCACTGAAAATCTTCTCTGCCTGAAACGCTGGAAGAGTTCCAGAACTTTCCTTAGACAGCGCTCAAACCTGTCGTAGTTTATTTTGTTGCCTTGTTTTCATGCCATGAATTTGATCATTGCTTTTACTGTGTGAGTGCTGAAAGCACAGCTAACACCCACCTACTCCAAAACAGTCATTTGTATCCTCAACCTGGAGAGTTCTGGGGGTGCCTCCATCTGCCAGCTCACTGAGCCTGGCACATGTCCTCAGTTCCAGACTCCCCCAAGTCCACCCAACCACTGTGGAGTGACTCTATTTCCTGAATTTGTTTTAGAAGCACTTACCCCCCTCTCCTGCTATTGTTTTAGATTTCCAAATGGCCATTCTGATTGGTTCTCCATCATTTAAAATTCTCCTGTCATTTCTGCTTATTGATAGAATGTGGGGTGGAGTCCTTAGCATGGCACTCTGTCTACTGCATATCTCTTGTCTTCCATTGCCCTCAGTGTTGTGGAGGTGTGAGCATGGCTGTATGTAGGAACCTGCTGAATGCATCTATCCTCATCATCTAGGAGGGGGCTTCCTGGCCAATGCCCTTATGGGCAAATGGTCTCTAAACACCATTCTGTACTTGAAAACAGAAACAAAGCTTGCTATAGAGAACTGTGAATTCAAGGCTAGCATGGGTTACCTAGTGAGACCCTGTAATGAAGGGAGGGAGAGGAAAAGAGAAGAGGAGGCAGGGAGGGAATCCTGTAATTAGAAGAACTAAAAGGGTCTCAAAGATGAGATATAGGAGTCTGGGGGGATGGCTCAGTGGTTAAGAGCACTGGCTGCTCTTTCAGAGGACCTGGGTTTGATTCTCAGCATCTACAAGGTACCTCACAACTATTTATAACTCTTATTTCAGGGGATGTGATACCCTCTTCTGGCCTCTGTGGGCACCAGGCACACATGTGATGCACAGACATACATGCAGGCAAACACATCCATACACATAAAAAACAAATCTTTTTAAAAAGCAAGCTGTAGTTCTGGGAAGATGTTCCTGCCAGTAGACTGTTTGCCACATACATAAGGACCTGAGTCTGATCCCCAGAATCCACACAAATTCTGGTCATGGCTGCAAAGGTGGGGACAGGTGGATCCCTGTGGCTGGATTTGGCAAACTCCAGGTCAAGTAGACCCCATCTTAAAAAAAAAAAAGGCGGACTGTACCTGAGGAATGAGACCTTGATTCTAGTCTCCATATACACGGACCCTGACATGCACCTACACACACACAAACACAAGTGAGTTATAAAGCTTAGGCTTGGGGGCTGGAGAGATGATTCAGTGGTTAAGAGCGCCTCCTACTCTCACAGAGAATTGAGTTTAACCCCAGCCTCCATGTCAGGTAGCTTACAACCCCCTGTAATCCAGACCCACCATCTTCTTCTGACCTTGCATGTTCACACACACACACATACACACCCACACACACCAAATTAATAAAGCATTAAAGAAAGTCATGGGCCTAAAAAAACACATTCTAGGGCAGAGATGTGGCTTAGTTAGTGAATCATGAAGCCCTGGGTTTGAGCCTCAGCACGGCATACACCAGGTGTGGTGGCGCAAACATGTAAACCTAGCACTAAAGATGGAAGTGATGAGATTAGAGAGTATAGCATCAAACTTTAAACTTTCTCAGAATTAGTTTTGTCTCTTTGGTCCCTTTGACTTTTCTTTTCTTTTAGCTTTGGAGCCTATCCTGGCACTCAATCTGGAGACCAGGCTGGCCTCGAACTCACAGCAATCCGCCTGCTGGGATTAAAGGCGTGTGCTACCAACGCCCGGCTGACTTTTCTTTTTCTAAGTTTAAACTTCTCTATTTTCTCTTTCTTTCTTTCTTTCTTTCTTTCTTTCTTTCTTTCTTTCTTTCTTTCTTTCTTTCTTTCTTCCAACAGGGTTTCCCTGTGGCTTTGGAGGTTGTTCTAGAAGAGGTTGTTCTCTTGTAGACCAGGCTGGTCTCGAACTCACAGAGATCCACCTGCCTCTGCCTCCCGAGTGTGGGATTAAAGGCGTGTGCCACCACTGCCCGGCTTCTATTTTCTTGTTTATTGATTTTTGAAGTGTTGGGATAGAACCTGGAGTGCTAGGCAAGCGTTGCCACTGAACTGCAGTCCTGGCCTTGAATTTTTGAGACAGGATTTTGCTAAGTAGTTCAGGCTGGTCTCAGACATGCTGTGTTCTTATCTGTGTCTCTTCTGTTGAATTTTTTTATTTATTCATTTACTTAAACTTGCCTTTTATTTATTCTTTGTGTCTTTCATGTCATGCATCTCTATCTCATTCATTTCCCAGTCCCTTTGTAAATGTACTCTGCCCCTGCAATCCCCTCCCACTCCAATAAAATAAAATTTAAGAGGAAAAAAAAAAAGAAAAAAAATCAACCTTGTCATGGAAGCTGTAGTATTTCACAGTGAGTCACACAGTAAACCCTTTTATCCATATATCTTTACTTGCAAGTATTCACTGCAGAGTCATTGGTCTAGTTCAAGGCCTCTGGTTTCTGCCACACTATCGATGCTGGGCCCTCACTGGGACTCCTCCTGGCTATCCTGCTGTTGCCCTGTGTCATGGAGATCCTGCAGCTTTGGGTCTGCAGGACTGGCTCCTTCACATGCTTCAGCAAATCACAAACGGAGTGGATGTTGAGTTGGGCCAACTCAGAGCCCTGGTTCTGGTCCTGGGTAGTTGCAGGGTTGGTCAGCCTGCTAGCTCTCCTTTCTTCACCACCAGGGTGAGCTCTCCGGCATTGCGCTGGATAGTTCACCCCTTGCAGCTATGAGCAAGGGGTGGGGTCAATTCTGCTTTCATGTCCTCTGGGTTGGTTCTCCCACACTTATACCTTCAGGATCTGATTTTCTCTTGTGACAGATAGACACACACACAGTATCTTCCGGCCTCCTTGTGTCTGTGCTTTTCATTATGAGGGGAATACTCTTAGCCTTTAATGACTTACGTTTTCCATCCTTCCCATGTGCTGTCTCACCTCCATCCTCCTGGTTTCTCGTGTGTTTACTTGATGTTGTTACTGGAGACCTTGGGTGCTCTGTTCTCAGCCTTTCTGCTCATAGTTTTGGATGATTTCTGCCGACCAACCCAATCCTTAAGGGTGCAGACTCCTTTCTCATCTGAGTTGTGTCTAGAGATAGTCTTCATCTCAATTACTTTGTTGTTTTCTTTCTAGCATTCTCTTGGGCACTTTCTCTTGGCTTCGATTCTCTGTTGAAATAACACACATAACTTTGGAATTTTCATGAATGCCCCTAGCATATTAATCATAATTATTTATAATTGCCATCGGATCACCCCAGTGTCTGAACCATATTTGAGTTTTCTGATGATTACTTTGTTTTCTGCATATCTGCTGCTGCTCTTTCTTGCCTTTTTTGTATGCTTTGTGACTTTAAAATCTAGTCATCTAGAGCAGGACAATAATGCTGGCATAAGCAGGTTTTAACATCTGTCATGGGCATGCCTTTCCTTCTGCCAGGCTTTCGCTGGGATTTGAGTTCATCTGGCTAGAAGTTGGGTGAATTTTATGGTTTGGAGATGCTATGGTTACCCTAGGTGCAATAAAGAGTTCCCGTCCGTCCGTGTGTTTAAGACAAGGCCAGAGGCTCATGTGTGATTTCCTCTCCATGTCTGCTCCACCCTAAGCCTTTAGTATTCCCGCTGCATGTCCTCACAAAGGTCTGGTTCCATTCTCTGCTCCCAAAGTTGCTCATCTCTTACTTGTAGATTAAGACCTTTGAGCCTAGGGAAGATTCTGGCCATTGTCCTGGGGCTTGGAGGCCTCTACAGGGCTGCTGGCTTTCCCTGGAGTGGGTAGCACGTGTTCTCACTTCTCTTCCAGGAATAAGTGTTGTTATTCCTGTTCCCTCTGCCTCAGAAATTTCAGGGCTCCTGCTTTTAGACACATCAGTGAGACATTTATATCACATTCTAAGGGATCCTTGATGTCACAGAAAACCTCTGTTGTTCTGCTTGTTTCCCTGTCTTCCCTGTGGATTTTCATACTTTGAGAACCTGATAACTGCTGCAAACTGCCGTAAGTGGATTAGGAAGTCATTCTGCACTGCAGCACTGAGTAACTAACTTGTGTGTTTGTCCTCAGCATCAAAATCTATTGCAAAGTAGTGTAGAACGTTTCAACTGCCGATGGAGGTCTTGTCCTTACAAGGCAGTTGCATGCATGTTACCTGCCAGCTCTTTATTGGTCCTGCCTTTGGGCTTGCTTCCTAGAGATCTTGAGATAAAAATAACTGCTCAAAGTGAATGCAATGTGAGTCATATTAACTATAATGTAAGGTTTCTCTGAGTTACACAGTGTATGTACAATGTATGATAACAATGACAATGACTGCTACTTTATCTTTTTTTTTTAAATAATAAGATCTGGTTGCATTGCCCATAGCTGTTCATAGGCATCTTCCCACTACTGATCAGAATATGGTCCCATGCTCCCCAATTCCTGAGAGGTCACCATAGGATGCCAAACAGTGTAGACACCAATCGACATAGATCATCAACATAGCACACCACAGTCCTGGACCCTGGGCTCAGTGGGTTCTCCTGCCTCAGCCTTTCAAATAACTAGGACCATGGGTACTCTCTGCAGCACCCAGCTGAATGCAGTCATTTGTAAGCCCAGGGTTTTCAGTAGAATCATTTTTTAAGTCTTGCAGTGGACTTGTTTGGGGAACAAGACACCTCTCATTCATTCTTTAGCCTTGCACTTTTTTTGAAAGAAGAAGGGTTGCTTTTCATTAAGGGACATCCCCCATTGTGAGTAGACAGCAGAGAACTAACTAGACCAGCAGAGAACCTGACTATGCTGGCACCTAAGTGCTCATCTCTTGGCCCTTTGCCACGTAAGACTGAGACTCATGACTTCAAAAGTTTTACTTTCGGTAGTATTATTGATCAAGGAGGATTGTAACTTTGTTCATCTGAAGCCTTAGATAATCATATTCCTGATGGTGGGCAAGTATTCTTATTAGTTTTATGTTAATGAGAGCCTTTAATTTAGTGGTAGTTAATGATACAGAAACTTTATAAATCTCCATTTGGGAGGGAACTATCCATCTTAGACTGGAAGTTTAGGCATAGATTTTTTAAGTGTGTGTGTGTGTGTGTGTGTGTGTGTGTGTGTGTGTTCCTGTGCTACAGCATACATGTATAAGTCAGAAGACAGACCTCAAGAATCAGTCTTTGCCTTCTTCCATATTTGAGACCTTTTTTTTTTTTTTTTTTTTTTTGTTCTATGCTTAGTGTACCAGGATAGCTGTTCCTTTAAAAAATGTCTTGAAGAGAGCTAGAGAGATGGCTCAGTTGGAAAATGCTTGCCTTGAAACTGTAAGAACCCAAGTTCAATTCCCAGAACCCAGCCCTGTCTGTAACCCCAGAACTGTGTAGGCAGAGACAGGAGGATCCTTGGGGCCTGATGGCTAAGCCAGCCTAGATTAATCAGTGACTCCCAGGTCCCAGAGAGAGATGCTGTCTCAAACACCAAGGTGGAGGTTGACCTTTGCATGTGCACATCACACATTCATCCCCCCTCACAAATAAACCTCACAAATAGACCCTTAAAAACTAAGCAAACAAATAAGCAACTCCTTTAGGCAGGTTTGGAAGTTAATGCCGCCTCCTCTTCTGGGGCCACACCTACTGCCTATAAGGACTTCTTAGCACTACTATGTGTCTGCCCTGTTTTTTCCTGTATTCTTCTTTTTTTGGTTTGGACGTGTCTTCAAGTTTATTAATTATTCATTCGTCTAAGTCTAATTAGTCTGCTTTGAAATGCATCTTTTAAGCTAACTGTATTTTTCAGCTTTTGAATTTCCACTTGATTATATTATGAAAATGTTTAAAACCTTGTGATTTCTCAGACATATTAATTATTGTTATTTCAAAGTACACAGCTGAGAATACCTACTCTGAATGTCATTCAGCCCTATTTCTAAAGTCTGTTTTCACCTGCTTTTCATCAGGGAGTCCCCAGGATTTATTTCATTTTATTTTTATTTTACTTTATTTTTGTTGAATTGTGAGACACTGTCAGTGAAAAAGCCAAGGCTCTAGCTGATGCTCTGCTCTGGAGACTTTTCTAGAAGGCAGGCAGGATGGAAGCAGGTCTCCCTAACAGACTTGGAGAAGAAGTTGAGCTGAGCCTGGGCTTCAGTTCCTAGGAAGACTGGCCTGTTTCTTGTCACGATTATTCCTAGGAAGCAGCCCTGGGAGGGTTAGAACACTTCCCCCACCCTCAGCATTCTGGGGAAGTTAAAGTTCTGCTGACCATTTCAGCCATTTAAGTCCTGTGACTTTCAAACAAACAATTGCTCATTCAAAAAGAAAAGTTAAGATGAGTGCAAATGCTTGTCTCTGTGTTCTTCCCTATCTGGATACTGGCCCACAATTTTTCACTCTTATGCATGCTTTCCAATATCGTAAGTGAGGATTATTAAAACAAAACAGAACAAAAAACAACAACAGCAAAATCCAGTCTCAGTTTGTAGCCCAGGCTGGCCTTGAACTTGTAGTCTTCTTGACTCTGCTTTCTAAGTATTGGGATTGCAGGTGTGTACCACAACCACATCCAGCCTGGAAAGGACTGATTTTTACATTTTTCAGTTCTTAGCAAATGGACTTGTCTAACACAACTTATCTGGCCATTTCCTAAAGCTACACTGTATCTAGGAGTAGTTTTCTGTTTTAAAAGATTTTATTTTAAAATCTTGTATTTATGTGTGTATGTGCACATGAGTGCAGTGACCGTGGAAACCAGAAGAGGGCATCATATACCCATGGAGCTGTAGTTACAGGTGTTTGTGAGAGGCCCAAACCACTTAGCCATCTCTTCAGCCTCATAGATACAGTAAGTGATAAGTGGCCATATTGGAGAAATAACACATGTAACACAAGACTTCTATGCTTAGGGTGATGCGTGTGCTGCCCCATGGGTGACTGTTTTGAGAATTATTGAGTATTGACTGCTTTGTCAAGGTCCTTGTGAAGGCTCAGAAACTTCTCCTGAGGGGTATATCTACTGTGTGTACAGTGCTAGCCCCCAGGTGGCAAGTGAGAACTGTTGGAGGCATTCCTGTGTTCCTCTGCCGTTGCAGTGTGTGTTTTTTCCTCCCAGGAATTCTGCTTAGTCTGTGACGCTGTTTGTCTTCTGACTTTATCAAGAGCACATTGTTATACGTGTTTGTTTTCATCACACTGCCAGCGGGCAAGTGGCAGTCTGGATTGGCATCATAGCCCGGTTTTGCTTTCTTTAGTCCAGCATGTGTTGCCTGTCCTGTTTTAAGACAGTTGCCTCTGTGTCTCATCTCCCTAGAACATGTTTCTTGACAAGCACCCCATATCTTCTCATTCACGTGGCAACGCCCCCCCCCACCCAAGATTCACTCCTCAACAAGGGTGCCTTGAATATGCATGCTAATGCTGGGGTGGTGTTCCTCTTTCAGACGTCCACCTTCCCGAAGTCCCACAGACACACCCACTTATCTACTGCCACCGCCGGGATTCCAAATACACTGTTTCAGAGGGGAGAGGGGCCGCTATACTCAGACTTAAACACAGTCACATTAAGTTGGAAATCATACAATCTAAAGGCTCAGACGCTCAAGCCATGATGAACAGGAACATACTCTAAACACTCGGGGCCAGGACTGACTAGTGAAGGCAGGGATAGGCTCATATTTGATCTTTAGACATAGTGTTAGAGCACACTAGACGAGTGAAGTCCTCAAGCCTAAAGGCATTGCATGGAATCAACAATTCAGTCCCACAAGTTTTCATTGCTAATCAGTGAAAATGTTTACTGAATGTCTATCCGGACTTAGTTCAGGCCCTTTGTCAGCACAGTGGATGTAAAAAGACACTGCTCTGTTAACTTCGTAGAGCTGGCTACGGGTAGAAATGAGGAGAGGGGGCCTGGAGAGCTTGTTCAGCAGTTAGGAGCTCTTGCTGTGCAAGCATGAGAACCAAATTTCAGATCCTAGCACCCATGTAAAACGGCATAGTCCGAGCATGCCTGTCACTCCAGCATTGACGGGGTGAGGGTGGTCTGAAGGCTTGCTGGAGCCTGATGGAGGAAAATCTCAAGTTCAGATTTTGCAAGAGACCCTCTCTTCTCGGAATAGGTGGAGTGTGATAAAGGAGGACACTAGACACACTTCCCTGGCTTTTGTGTGTGCACACAGGCACACACATCAAACACATACCCCTACACACATACATACTCCTACACACACCTCATACATACAAACATACCCCACACCTCACACACAAACATACCCCACACCTCACACACAAACATACCCCACACCTCACACACATGTATATATTCCTAACACACCCATACATACACATCTCACTCAAGCAATACATCCATACATACATAAATAGAGGTGGGAAAAGAACTTTAATGCAAAAGTAACTACAAATACAAATTCTTCATTATCACTATGTCCCTTTGCTGCAGTGAAATGACCTAAGACCCAGGGACTGCTCTTCATTCATTCATTCATTCATTCATTCATTCATTCATTCATTCTCATAGTGCTCATGCCAGGTACTGTACTGGGTGTATTCTTGAAGATGGAACTACAACACAGACAAAAATTAGAAATCTAATCTACAGTCTTGAAATTTTTCAGAGGACTGATATTTTCTTATGTATAAATGTCTCAGTGAAGATGGGTAGAGTTCTGCTAATAAATATACATACACATAATGTTAGTTTTGATGGGAACCTTGAACTCACGATCCCCCTGCCTCAGCCGCCTAAGTTCTGTGATTGCAGGCATGCCCCACCATCCCTAGCTTGTCTACTAGTGGTTTTGTTTTGTTTTGTTTTTGGTGTTGAAGTTGTTGAACTCAGAACCACTGTTTATGCTAGGCAAGTGCTCCGCTATTTGACTGTACTCCACTCTTACTGTTTTTATCTTTCCTGCATGTAAGACATAATCTGTTCATTCATTGTTTATTTGCTTATTTATTTTGTGTTGACATGTATATAATGTGTCTATGTGTGCATGTTTGTGTGTGTACAGGTATACCCCTGGAGGTGTGTTCATGTGTCTGAGTATGCATTTGGAGCTGGAGAACCCTGGATTTTGTTCCTCAGGAGCTGTCCACCTTGTTTTTTTAAGGCAGGGTCTCTCACTGACCTGGGTCTTGATGATTGGCTATGGTTTTTAATCTGTGGCCCATCTTTCAGCCTTTCTGGAAGGTATTTGAACCAACCCCGTCCAGACTCTGAAATGGACTCCTGACCCTGTGGCCCCAGCGTCTGCTCTAAGGCTGCTGCTCTGAGGGTTTTTTTTTTTATTTAATTATTGTTGTTTTGTTTTTTTACCTGATGATTTTTTTTAGCTTTCAGACAGTGAAGCACTTCATTCAGAAGGATGGTTTGTTTTGTGTAGAATTGGTCAGTATTTGAAGGAGGATGACTGGGTTTTCCAGCACCTCATATTTTTAGAATCAGAAGTCCTCACATGTTAATGGGTGAAGGTTTATTTCTACACAGGAGTGCCCCACACCCAGTAAAACTCTCTATCTATCCTTGTTTTGGGTGTTGGTCATAATATATTTTCTTTTCTTCATAGCTACTTTGGAACCTATAGGGAACCTGGGTGAGAAACTACATCGAGTTGCATTCCACTGTAGGCCAAAGGTCATGTAGACAAACTAATAAACATGTCCATATGCGCATATATTAAGCATCCCCCTTCCTACTCCTCTGTTGGCTCTCTTGACGGTAGATAAAACATCAGGACTGTGGTTCAACAGAGGCATGTGTCAGTCACAAGGTGATCCCCTCCCTGTGTACTCACAGGCAGGTAGCACACACTCCAGGAGTGGGTGCAGTTTCCCCCAGGTCAAGGGAAGTGTGCATCCCATAATAGCACACACTGGCTGGGGGCTGTGTGGTCTAAGTCAGATCAGCAGAGATCTGTCTACCTGACTGGAGACATTCTGTCAATCTTATGGATGGTGGGCCCCTAACGCTGCTCTCCACCTCTACACTTTTTCCAGAAGTTCCTGGTTTCTTTACACTTCTGTTTGTGTTTGGGACAAGGTGTTGTTCCTGGAACTATATAGACCAGGTGGGGTTCCTACACAATATCGTCCTGCCATTGCCTCACGGTGGGACCATGCCTGACTTTTCTCCATATGACTTCCTACAAATCAGGGTTCCCGCTACATTTGATTAATTTGTTCCATGCTGGTTTATGTAAAGCATATTACAAAGGCTGCGAGTGAGAGATGAATGGACTGAGGTGTGGGGGAAGGGACTGAAGCTTCCAGACCCTCCTGGGCTTGCACCCTCCACAGTTTCCCACTTGTTTAGCAGGGCAGAAGGTCACATGAATCCTGTCTGTTGAGTTGTTGGGGAGACTTCACTGAGTAAGTGTGATTGAAGCAAGGGCAGGAGTGTTGAAATATGGTTGGACAAACAGGGTCTGATCTCACAGCAGCAGCTTGGTTGGGGACCAGTCAGACTCTAGGGCTGCTTGGCTGCTCCACTCTCTAGGGTATGAGAAAGACTCTGCTGGAATTGGGAGTATAACCTACTATCTGCCAGGAAGGTTAGAGGATTTCTTTATGGCCAGCTAAAATCAGGAGAACATTAAAGTCTCTATGGGGGGATGCCCCAAGGAAGGAGTTGTGGATCAACAACCATGGGAAAAAACTAATAAACAGTTTTAACATCACACATAGCTATGCGCTAAACTCTGAGTTTTGTGTGTCTTTGTGAGACAGGTCATCAACATGGGGTCCCTACCCCAGCTTCTTGCTACTTTCAAGGATAAATCATAACTTTGGTGAGCTCCCGTTTAAGACCCTGGTCCAATGACTGTCTCTCTGCCTTACAAACACTTGCCATATGATTGCTTGGTTGGCTTCTTTTGGAGACTAGGAAAGAATGATGGTTAATGCTAGCCACTCATGTTTGACTATTCATGACAGACTAGAATTACATTAGAAATTGAGGGTTAGAGTGACTATATTTGTATTAGATATTTTAAATCTTATTTTTTATGTTTGAAATGTCTCATATAGCCCAGGGTGGCACCAAACCCCTAATACATTTGCCTCTAGCTCCCAAGTGCTAGGATTATGGGAGTTTACCACCATGCCTAGATTGTAGTAGAAGTCTTCACCTACCAAATAAGGCCATAAAAAAAAAAAAACAAGTGTGGTTTCATTTATTTAAAAAGAAAACAAAAATTTTAAAAACTGAAATAAGAATTAGAAATATATCTTAATAACGGTGAGGGACGTGGTACATATGTACTCTCAGCATTTGGGAGGCAGAGACAAAAGGATCTCCAAAACTTTGAGGCTGGTTTGGTCTGCATACCCAACTCCAGACCAGCTATGGCTATCCAGCTAGATCCTATCCCAAACAAAATAACACAACACAAACAAGTAGGAGGGTAGAGTTGTTTACCTAGCTTGCAGCAGGCCAAATGCCACACATTACTGGGTATGGTAGTATATGTCTGTAACCTCAGCAACTGGGAGGTGGAAGCAGTGAGACTGAAAATTTAGGATTATCTTTAGCTACACAGTGAGGCTACCTGGGACACATGAGGTGTTGTCCCAAATAAAGTGTGTGTGTGTGTGTGTGTGTGTGTGTGTGTGTGTGTGTGTGTGTGTGTGTGTGTGTGTGTGTGTGCTCTCTTTAGTGCCATAGGTGAAGATAACAGATCAAATGAATAAAAAAGGAATCAGGAAAAGAAGCAAGCATGGTGCCTGATTGTCAGCATTAAATAAAAACAAAAAATGCCGTGGCTTTAAAATGGAATTTTAACTTATGGAAATACCAAAATGTAGCAGCCAGGCATGGTGGCACAACCCTGCAATCCCAGCACTCCGGAGGCAGAGGTGGGGTTTGCCTGGGCTACGTACTGAGTTCTGAAGTAGCCTGGGCTACAGAATAAGATCCTGGTCTACTGTGGTTGGGCAGGTTTTTTTGATTTTGTTTTTTTAAAATCAACTTGGAACCAGGAGTCACAACTCATACATGTAGTCCTTACATTTGGGAGGGGGGGGTGGGGACAGGAGGATCAGGGGTTCAAGGTCATTCTCAGCTACAAGATAAGGCCAAGGCTAGTCTGAACCACATGAGATCCTGTCTGAACACACACACACACACACACACACACACACACACACACACACACACACACCAACAACAACAACAAAACCCTACAGAAAACAAAAGAAGTCTCAGTCATGTGTATTTAAAAATGTCACTTATCTTGACGCTCCAGTGGCACAATGGCTTAACCCATAGCACTCAGACAAATGTCACCTCTTCCTCCTGAGAAATACTAGAAATGCCATAAACCAATAACATAAATAAAGATGTAAGTGAACTGTTTTTATTGTACTCTTTTTTTCATATCAAGCATCTAAATTCTAAATAAATGATTTCATAAAAGGTACAAAAATATCCCTGGAATGAGGATAGGAATAGATGCTTGGAGGGACAGTGCTGTGCCACCCTTGCCTCTGAGGTTCTGTGACATCACCCAAGGCAGGACTGCTTTTAAAAGCAGACAGCACTAATCTCTATAAGCAGAACACCTAAGCTCCAGGAACTGACCACTCGGTGTGCTGTCCCCGCTGCCCCACCGACCCCCCTCCCAGACCACCCAGTATGCTGTGCCCTACTGCTCTCCCAGGTGACCCAATATGCTGTGCCCTGCTACTCCCCAGACTACCCAATATGCTGTGCCCCGCTATTCCCCAGACCACCCACTCTGTACTGCTGTTTGCCTTGGGAAGGTCTTTGGGTATGATTCATTTTGGATCATTTTGGGGAGACCTCTAGGCTAGCAGAGTGAGCACATGTAGTATACTTAAACAAAATAAAACTTTAATTGCTTTTTAGGGGAAAAAGAGCCCCATTTGTTTGGCTGGGATGTTGGGGGTTGAAAATGAATGTCTCCTCCTCTAACATAGCACATCACTTCTGGAGCAGGGAAACTCCTAGTCCACTTTATGTCTCTCCTCCTCTCCCTCTCCTCCCTCTCCCTTCTCCTGTCTATCTCTTCAGGAATGTGGACACAGTTGCCTGCTAACTGATAGTTTTTAAGATTGTGCTGTTAGGGAAAACCCTGAAGAGAGCGTGGTGGCGATTTGACAGATGGAGCAGGAGATTCAGTGCTGACATCAAGGTGGCCATACATTTCTGTATTCTGCTCTCATCTCCAGCCCTGTAGTGACTATCCCTGGCCTGCCCGAGTCTTCTTCCTCCATGTTAAAACCAGCTCCTAGAACCATGTTGTATGCAAAATAGCTTAAGCACTGCAGTCTTCTGGGTTTTCTTGGAAAGCGCATTGCCGTTTCCATCCAGGTATTTCACTCAAGTCATGGGATGCCATTTAAATGGTGTGGGGTGACTAGGTGGAGCAGGGCAGGGTGGGGTCGTAAAAAGAAAATCTCAATAAAATTACATCGTTGCCCTTCATGGCAGACATCTGTGGGAATGTATGTCCTGTGGCCAGTGGTGGGACTTGACCAGCAGGAACTTACTCTCTCTGGAAATCCTCCAGTGAGCTGACCTGCTGTGATTCTCCAAACTATTGTTCCAGCTAGCTTTTACTACAGACGAGACACTGACATTTGTCTGTGGTTTACTTTTTTAAAGGTGGTAATTAAAAACGTTACGCCCGTAACACCACCATCCAGTTTCTTCAGTTTGAGAAGGGAAGGGCAGTGTTAAAGTTTAGCCTAAGCCAGGCCGTGGTGGCGCACACCTTTAATCCCAGCACTCGGGAGGCAGAGGCAGGCGGATCTCTGTGAGTTCGAGACCAGCCTGGTCTACAAGAGCTAGTTCCAGGACAGCCTCCAAAGCCACAGAGAAACCCTGCCTCGAAAAAAGCAAAGCAAACAAACAAACAAAAAAAGTTCAGCCTCACCTGTTAGCTGCGGCCCCTGCCTGGACCGGAAACTGGGAAGAGTTGGGCTAGGGATATGGCTCTGTTGTCAGGCCCTGGGTTTGGTCCCTAACACTGAGTCAAGCAGGCATGGTGGCTTACACCTGGGATCCCAGAGAAGTAGAAGCAGGAAGGTCAGGAGTTCCGAGTCAGCATTAGTTACGAAGAGTGGGAGGCTAGCCTGGGCTATGGGACCCTGCCTCAAACAAAGGGAGGAAGCTGATTTTAACAACCATTAAGAATTGCATGACTGGGAAGTTTTGTCATTAATTTACTTCCCAAGTGTTCACTGTTTGGTTTTGCTTGCCTAAATATAGGCATGCCTGTGGTATTGGTTGTATATGACCATATTATTTGTTAGATGTGGTATTCCTACTCCCTCAAAGAAACCCAAGCAAACAAGTAGTAGTAAATCAGCTCTTTGGGGAGGTGTGGTCAGAGGTTAATTAGACAGAGGCAAGCTGGTAGCTTACAGCGGTGAGGGTAGTCATTGCAAATACTTCATACATAGTAGCTTTTTATATGTCCAAGGCAGACTGCCCAGAGAAGCAGGAGGGTGCGGATGAGAGAGTCCATGCATATCCACATTCCTCTGCCATAGAGGTTGATCGCATCCTTGCAGCCCTTCAGGGCCAGGATTGCAGTCTTTGGGGTCTGAGATCCTGATTAAAACAACCACTCCCTTTTATAGACCTGGGCTACCTTAGTGGATAACGGGGAACTGAGCCCAGCGCATGACATGGACTGAAGCCTGAGGTCTGGGGCTCCATCCGTCTCATACAACTGGGTTACAACAGCAAGAGCAACCAAATTTCAAGCCAGCAGGCCACTGGGAACCCTTACATAATTGTAGAAGGCTTGGGTTTCCTGTGGCTCAAGTTTTCTTGCCTCTGTCATGATCAAACGATCTGGAGAAAGGCATAGAATTTCAGAGGAGAATCTGCAGGGTGGCACACAATGAGTCCATTCTCTCCTGGCTCATACAAGCCCTGCGTCGGTCTTCACCTCTGGCTTGACTACAAGGCTCCATTTAAACTGAACCCGCCTCGAAGACTTAACTGATCCAGGAGTGACTCAATAGGGCCAGCCAGCTACTGTAGCTCCTTTTCCCGTTTTGATAAGAGGACGGAACACAATGGGCTTTACAGTTCTTAAATGACTCCATTCTTTCCTTCTGTGTATGAGATGTGATGCTTATATGATTTTTCCTTCTTAATAAAATTTCATGTGGCCTGATTATACTTTTAAATAAACAAACACAGTGTGGACCCCTTCCCGTTTGAATAAAATTTTAAAAAATTAAAATTTTATTTTATGTGTATGGGCATTTTGCCTGTGTGCCTATCTGTACCATGTGTGTGCCTGGTGCCCACAGAAGAGAGCATTGGATGCCCCAGAATTAGAGTTACAGGTGGTTGTGAGCCACCCTGTGGGTGCTGGGAACTGAACCCAGGTCCTCTGCAAGGTCAACAAATGCTGTTAATCTCTGAGCCACCTCTCCAGCCCCTGGCTTATCTATTTTTATTTGTTATATATTCTTTTGAGATATAGTGTAGCACTGCCCGGTATCAAACTGTGCAGCAGAAGGTGGCCTTGACCTTCTTGATCCTCCTGCCTCCCCTTCCCAAATGCTGGAATTATCGGCTGGCTGACAGTTTTTATTTGTGAGGAGTAATTCTGATCTCACTTAGACACTGAGATTTACAGTTGGGCCCTTGAATTTCTTTTCATTACCTTAAATGTTACATAAATATAATGTTCCAGTGAAACTGGCTAGGTGATTAGAGTCATTGAAGTGACCAAAGTGCCAGAGTGATTGTGTTGATTTTCAAGAGTCACTAGGACAGTGGCTCTCAACCTGTGGCTCAAGACTCATAAAGTGTTGTATATCAGATATCCTTTGTATTAGATATTTACATTACAGTCCATAACAGTTCTGAAGTAGCAACGAAATGATTTTATGGTTTGGGGTCACCACTATATGGGGAACTAACTGTTTTAAAGGGTCACAGCATTAGGAAGGCTGAGAAGCATGAGATCCAGATCCAGAAGAAGGAGATGGGGGATCCTGACACTGGTAGAATACCAAGTGTGGGCGTAGCCACTCTTTAAGTGGTGACGATGCACTTTGGATCTGAACTTCAGAATGGTAATGCTGAGCTTAAGGAATTGCTGGGATGTTTGTGAAAAAGCAGGTACCTCTGTCCTACCTGCATTAGGTCTGGATGGGGGCTTGGGGTTTTGTGGTTAAGGAACACCTAGTTGATTCTAATCCTTGGCTTTGGGGCCATTGTGGAAAGAAAGTGAATGTCACAAAGGTTATGTTGGAGGTCTCCTGACTCCCAGGCTAAGAGTGACCCTCTTTGTGACCCCCTCAGGTGCAGGAGGGTACTTCCTCAGGCTTCAATTCCATCCATGGCAAGGTGTCCACCTCAACTCCAAGTTCCCAGGAACACCCCTTACCTGTGGCCAGCCTGGGGTGTTTGAGATTGCCATCTCAGCCCCACCTAGCCCTGTAATTAGAATCTCAGAGTGGTTGTTATCAGCGTAATTAATCCAAATTCACTCCCCTATCTTTTCTATCCGGTTGCCCACCCCATTTAGTACTTTGTTAAAAAAACAAAGGTCTTTTTCAAAAGAACTCCCAATTAGAAAAGGGTCCTGGAGTGCCTCTGGGAGTTACAGGTGCAATGTGTTCCTTCATTGTAGGAGGATGAGATTTTCCCTTGAAGACCCTGGATGGGAAGGTTGGGGCAGATAGGGAAAGTATATGGTGGGGAAAGGTACTCAGGTTATTGGGGTTTGCTGGAGGGCTCCTGTGAGCTCTGTTGTAGGATCCATCTCCCTGACGGGCTTTCTCATCATGAGAATTTTCAGTTGGCAGGCTCCCCGAAGGCCTGGTTCTTAGAAATGGAAGCAGAGTTGCCTTCAGATGCTAAGCAAGTGCCTTCTCACAGTGCTGACCCCCAGCACAGGCCTCTGAAAAGGTTCAGACCTGTCTAAAACCAGTAGTGGAGTCCCTGCATCATTGGTCCCTGCTAGGAGTGTTCCCATCGTCTCAGTTAAACTCCTGGTGTGCTCTGTGTGGGAGATTGGGTGATATTTTCTTACCTCTGGCAAGGTCTATAGCTGAGGTTCCATTAGTAAAATAGAACCAACAAGACCAATAAGAACACACACATTGGTTTAATAAAGTTTTATGTGGCACAGGACTATTCAGAAGGGAGGACCCAAGAAACCCCATGGTTTTACAGCTGGTAAGATGAATAGAGGTATTCTCACCTAAGGAGTGAGCAAGGCCTTCTGGGTAGGTTTGTTCTGTCTGTCTCCCTTTCCCTTTCCTTTGTATGTCTCAGACTACCTCCTGCAGAGGGTCTTGTGATCTGCTTCTAGGAAAGGCAGAAAACTGTTTTCTAGCCTTCTGCAGGAGGGGGAAGGCCAGGGAAAAAAAAAGCCAGTAAAACTTCCTGCCTCAACTGTTTTCAAGGTGCCCAGTGCTGGGGTTATGGGTCCCCAGATCCATTGTTTCCACATTCATTCATTTTAGGGACAAAAGCAAACACAGCCTGACTGTTGTCTTGATTATAAGTAGTCATCCAAGTGTGTCCCTTTCAGGAATGTGTTCCAGAGAACCTGGAACTGAAGAAGAAGATTTTTGCCCAGCTGGATCGTATCGTGGATGACAGAGTCATCTTAAGCAGCTCCAGCTCTTGTCTGCTGCCTTCCAAGCTGTTTACCGGCTTGGCACACGTGAAGCAGTGTGTAGTGGCTCATCCTGTGAGTACATTGTTTTGTCTTTGATGCTGTTGGGATCAAACCCAGGTCCTCTCGCATGTTAGTCAAGTACCAAGGTCCACTCCAGCCCCTGGTAGTGTGGTAAACCTGGGGACTTGATTGTACCTCTTATTCTTTTTTTTCAGGGGCAGTAAGTTGCAATGGATCTGCAAGTATCTTGAACTGCTTTATTGAGGTGCCATCCACATACCACACAATCTGTTGGCCAACATTATACAGTTTGGTGGTTTTGCATACATTTGTGATTGTGCAATATCATCATTTAAACAAAAATATGATCCAGAAGTCTTTGGAATTTTATCTGTGCATCTAAGGTGTCATGGCATAAAACAAGCAGTAATTAATGCTTTACCCCTCAGGGCATTCATCATGTGGAATAAGCTGCTAAATTAGCAGTTCCATTATCAAAGTAAAGTGCTGCATTAAAGATGTCCATGCAGGATGGGGGGCTGGCTGAGTGGATAAAGTGTGTGTGCTGTGCAAGCATGGGGGCCTGGGTTTGAATCCCGAGAACCCATGTAAACTGAGAATAGGAGTGTGTGCATCTGTAATCTCAGAACTTCTACAGGGAGATGGGAAATAGAGACAGGAGAATGATGGAACATTTAGGGTCAGCTAGCCCTGTGTATGCAGCTGCAAGCAACACCTTGTCTCAAACAAGCTAGAAGGTCAGGTCTGATAACTAGAGGTTGTCGTGACTGAAGAATGTGGCCATAGCACAAGTGGATCCACACACACAGAGAACATGTGGACACACACACATACACACACACACACACACACACACACACACACACACACACACACGATTTTAAAATGTGCATGCCATGCAGGAGTTTAGATATGACACTTGCCTTGTGTCATTTACTGAAGGTCATTCACAGTAGGATCAGAGCTGTTAAAATGCAGCTTCTGGGTGTCACAGCCAAAATTTTGATCCAGGACGACTGAGTTGAAGCCCTCTTTCCCTGCTGCTCCCCTATCCCCATCCACTGTAATCAGCTAAGCACATTTCCTCACCAGGAACACCTTGTGTGGTCCGCTGGGCCACAGGCTCCAATTAGCAGGCAAGGAAGGGCTCAGTGAGTCTTTCTGAGGTTAACATGTCATTGTGAGGGCAGGAACAAGCACAGGGTTTATAGATCACTGGGTGAATGATGTTGGAGCCCTGACCATGAACTTAGTACAGCCATGGAGAACCAGGACAGCCTGTTTGGGTGGGAAAGCTACCTTAGTTCCAGCCATGATAAATATGATGGCATACTGTGTCATTAACAGCCAAAAGCTACACAGAGGAGCAGGGCCAGCCTGGCTGGGTTGATGGGAACTTCTGGAAGCTGAGGAATTGCATAAGCAAAGGCCGCAGGGCAGGAGCAAGAGGGAGTAATTGGGGTGGGGTCATGATGGCATCACTGGGAGAGCCCACACACTGAGGGTGGGGGCTAGCAGGAGGTTGGAAGATTAGAGAATACAGATGTGGTACCTGTGTTAGTCGCTTTTCTTGTGGATATGGCCAAATGTCTGACAGGAAGTAAGTTAAGAGAGGGGACATTTACTTTAGCTCTTAGTTTGAGGGGTATCAAAGCAGAGAAAGCTTGATGGAGAGAAGCAAAGAAAAGGGGGGGGGGCAGGGTCACTAGTAAACCTTAAGGCCCGTCACACAGTGGCCTTTTCTCACTTTCTCAAGTGAGAAAAGCTAGCTAAAGGTTCCACAACCTTCCAGAACAACACTAGCAGCTGGGAACAAAGTGTCCAAACACATGAGCGCGCGCGTGTGTGTGTGTGTGTGTGTGTGTGTGTGTGTGTGTGTGTGTGTGTGTGTGTACAACCTTTTTTTAAAATGAAGGTTATTTTTAGTTTATATGTTTGGGTGATTTGCCTGCAGCTATGTCTGTGTACCACCTGTATACCTCATGTGTGCAGAGGCCGGAAGAAGACATCAGATCCCCCAGAACTGGACTTACAGACAGCTGTGAGCTACCATGTGGGTGCTGGGAATAGGACCTGAGTCCTTTGGAAGAGTATAGAGTGCTCTTAACTGCTGAGCCATCTATCTAGCTCCACAGAGCATCTCATATCCAAACCATAACAGTATCCTTTAATCACAATACTTGGGACTAAGAGTATTTTAGAATTTGAATTTTGGAATGCTTAAATAGTCTTTACCAAATAAACATTCTTAATGCAAAAAGACCCAAATCTGAAAAGCTCTGAAATTTAGATTTTTTTTAAAGCAGTGTCAGAGCTTGAAACATTTCAGATACCCAGAACCTTTGGGGGTGGGTGGCCCCACCAGCAGTGTTCTAGAGGCTCATGAGTGTTACTTTGAAGTACTGTTTGAGTCTAGGTACAGAGCAGCAGCACAAAGCCTTGGAATGTTGCTTTGGGAGGGTAATGGCCTCCTACAGTCCAGACTCACCACACAGTGCACAGGTCATATCTGAAGCCTGAGGAGCCAGGACTGGAATGGGGAGCGTGGGAAGTCTTCTTCCAAAGAAGACCAGCTAAGAAGAGATGCCAGACTGGTTAGGGTGAAGAAAAGGGGTGAGCTACTGGACACCCACTAGATACTCAATGTCAAGACTCAGGCAACCCAGACTCCAAGTTTTGCCATATTGGGAAATACATGGAAAGAATGATGAATGATCATCAGAGTTATTGCCATAGAACCAAAAGAACATAGAATAGAAATAGCTATATTCAGTTACAAAATGTGCAAGTGACATTAGCGGCAAGAGGATGGTAACTGAAAGCACCCAGCCATCAAGGCCATGAAGCTGTCTTTTCTCCTGTGATAGATAGATGCCACTCTGAAAACAGCCACTGACTACTACAGTGGAAAGCACTTGCTTGTAAGAAAGCCACCAGTTTCTAATCAGTTGTTTTGCATATAAGTTGGTCCAGAAAAGAACACTACTTAAATCAAAGACTTCAGAAATCACCTGTATGTTCTCCAAAAGACTTTTCCATCTTGTGGAAAGACAAATGGCATAAGGCAAGTCTAGTTGGTAAATGGCTTTCCTATTGTACATGAGCCCTGGATTCGATCTCTAGCAATGTATGAAGGTGGGTGGGGTGGCAAATGCCTGTAACCCCAGCTTGCAGGAGCTGGAGGGCCTCAGCAGCATGGTGTGTTTGAGGCCTGCCAGGATTCATGAGACCTTCACGCAAATGTCACCAGTGCACAGTCCCCATATAAATATATGCAGAAGACACAATGGTCTTTAGACACAGGACCTGGAGAACAGAAGTTGGGTCTGACCTGAAAGCCTCCTTTCGGATGGCTAGATTTCATGGTATAGAAGATGTCACACAAGCCTCTAAAGGAGGGAAGCAATCAACAGTCCTACCCAGCTATGATGCCTATGAACTGCAATGATGACCAGCATGGCACAAAAGTTCTAAGGGTGCAGTAGTGACACTCATACCTTGGCAGTAACCAACAGCTGTCTAATTGGACTTGAGACATGCTCAATGATCATGCCTGGTACTGGAGACTTAACCATCTACTCAGGGCTAGTGAAGTCATGGATCTTTGAGGAAAATATACTACCATTACTTTACTAAACAGCATGTATAATTAATTCCTAACTACACTCTAAATATTTACCCTTATACCCACCAGTAAGTATAGTTTTCACCCCTCATCAGACTTCTCTTTGCAACAGAGACTATTACAGAAAACCATAGCCAATCAAAATGCAGAGAACATGAGATCATGTGAAGCCTAGTCCCAATGAGTACATCTGTGGCACAACCTCTGCACCTAAGGCTCTGGGGTCATCGTAGAAGAAGGGGAGTCAGAGAAGCAGGAAGTCTGCTATGACATTGTATTTCTTAGAAATGTCTGAGAAGCTACACCCATTAAGTCTTACAAGACCTAAACATGACCTGAACAAGGATGACACCCATAGACATACTAACATGGAAGGGGGGAAATCTCATGGGACCTCAGCTGTAGACAAAGAGCTACAGGCAACTAAGGAATGCCGAGAGAGAGACATGGTCTTCCCCCAAGGCAGTGGCCCCCAGTTGGTTATCCAATACTAGGTGGTCAGCACTGAAATAACAATATACATACAAATAACATATGGACTGAGGATGTTGAATTTAGGAATATATGTAAAACAACAAAGAAAATGAGGCTATGAATTTGAAAGTACAAACTGATCTACTTAGTGGTAAAGCAA